>NC_056746.1:1142904488-1143144488 GCF_019279795.1 Protopterus annectens
TTTAGAGCTACCTCAGCACAGGTCTTTAGCTATTACCCCTGTCCTGGATGTTGTGGATGATAATTTCATGGAATCCAGTCTTACTCCAGACACCTTACCTCTGGCCCCTAGGAAACCTGACAGGTACTACAGAGTACCTGATTCCCAAAAGTTTCTTTTCAAGAATCCTACTGCTGATCCGGAGATCATTTCCCAGGGACCTAAAGGTATTAAGGCTACTACAGCGAAAAATCCTACCCTTTCGGACAGGGATTCCAGAGCTTTAGACAGATGGGGTAAGAAGGAATATACCTCTGCAACTCTTGCTGTCAGGGCATTGAATTGCCAGTTTCACATGCTGAAATACCAGCAACATATTATGGAACTCATTAAACAAAAAAATGATAATATTTCCAGATTTGCAAGAGCTTATGCATTCTGCAAACCAAGTTAGTAAGCATACTTTGCAGTGTGGTTTTGATGCCCTAGAAGCATCTTGCAGGGCTGCACTCACTAGTTCTGTACTGAGAAGACCTGCTTGGCTGAAGGAGCAGACCTTGCAAGATCATGTCAAATCCAAATTACTATACGCTCCTTTATATAAGGATGTTTTGTTTGGCACCAAAGCAGAAGTTGTTCTTAAAAAGATGGAAGGAAAAGCTAAATCTATGCAAACTGTTAAAGAATTCTTACAAGTGCAACGATCTCGATTCAGTAGGCATTGCCCTTCAAAACACTGGTCCTTTCCAGCTCCCTCCAGGCCTTCCCAAACAAGACCCAGGGGAAACAGACCACCCATACTACAGTCTCAAGGTTTGCAGAGATCTAAGCAATGGAGTGCTCCCACCCCTAAAACAGGGAGTGGTAAGCCACCTCCCTATGGAAAAAGTTCAGAATTACTTCTCAACTCTACTTCCCAGCCGTGCCCAAATTGCTTGTGCCCCTAGGAGGAAAACTTGCCCTTCATGCAAAAAACTGGTGTCCATCACTCAGGACCGATGGGTCCTCAACATTGTATCCCGTGGTACAAAGTTTATTTCCATTCACTGCCAGCCCCAAGCGGGTTTCCAGACCTTCCTCCAAACCAGTGGGCAGAGGCTCAAAACCAAGTTCTTCCCCTGCTCAACTTAAGAACTATTCAGCCAGTTCCAGTCGAACAAAGGTGTCAGGGTTTCTACTCCAGACTATTTCTTTTACCCAGGAAAGAGTGCTCTTGGCAACCAGTCCTGGATCTTTCAATTCTCAACACCTTCTTGGTTGTCCCAAAATTCAAGATGCTTACCCTGCAACAGCTTCTCCCTATGCTAGCCAAGGATGCCTGGTTAGTCACCCTAGACTTAAAAGAAGCTTATCTGCACATCCCCATCAGGGAATCATGCAGGAAATATCTGAGTTTCAGGGCAGGATCTATGCATTATGTGTTATCTGCACTTCCCTTTGGCTTATCTACTGCGCCCAGGTTATTACAAAATGTCTTCCAGCCATTGCATACTGCAGGCAGAGAAATATCCAAATTTGCCCGTACTTGGACGACTGCCTGATTCAGGCGGGCAGCCAGGAATTGCTACTTCAGCACCTGGCATTTTTAAAAAGCCTTCTCACTTCATTGGTGTACACCGTCAACAAAAAGAAATCACAACTGATGCCCAGTCAAAAGATTGTATTCTTGGGAGCAAGCTTGGACACAACTTCCCAGATGGCAATTTTCACTTCAGAAAAACAGGTCTATCTGACAAACTACTTCAAGCAAATGGCCACCAGAACCTAGCTAACTGCAAGAAAAATACTGCAAGCCCTAGCGTTCATGGCCTCGCGTATTCTGCTAATTCCATATGCAAGACTGCATGTGAGGAAACTTCAGTGGTACTTAAGTCTTGGGTGCCAACATTCTCAGGACCTGGAAACAGTCATTCCTGTCATACCTTGTTTGAGGGCAGAGTTTTTTTTTGTAGGCAGAAGCATGCAACCACAACAAGGGACTGCATTTTACTCTACCCCACGCCACCCAAACCCTGACCACAGACGCATCAGACTATGCATGGGGGCCCACATGGCTGGCATATGCATTCAGGGCCACTGGAGCCCAAGCCAAATTCTTCTGCCCATCAACCTAAAGGAGATGCTAGCTGTACAGAATGCTCTGACAGCTTTCAGATACCGAATCCTTCCTGGACAACTGCTGATAAAAACAGACAACACCCTTATTATGTGGTATATAAACAAGCAGGGGGGGAACCCATTCTTACCTACTCTGCAGGTTAGCTATGACTCTGTGGAGCACAGCTTTGGACAACCAAGTCCATCTACAAGCTCAATTCCTGCCAGGCAAACAAAATTCACTGGCAGACGACTTAAGCAGAAATCTCCTAGACTCACATGAGTGGAAATTGGAACCCAGCACCTTCAGTCTTCTGATTCAGAGGTGGGGGACCCCAGAGGGTGAATCTCTTTGCCTCCCCCCACAACCACCATTTTAGCAAATTCTGCACCAGGAACCCTCACAGCAGGGCCTAGAAGGTGGATGCCCTATCCTTTCAATGGGAAAACCTCTCAATATCTGCCTTTCCCCCTCTGCCCCTTCTTTCAAGAGTACTACTCAAGATAAAAGAAGACAGGTCAAGGACAATTCTGATTGCCCCGGACTGGCCACGCCAGCACTGGTACCCACTCCTGCCCAGCCTGACAAAAGTGTCACCCTGGCACCTACACTAGACCCCTACCCTGCTGTCACAGCAGGAGGGACAGATTTTGCAACCGCAATTGCAAACCCTAAACCGTGCAGCCTAGCTTATTCCTTAAATACTCCACCAGCAACCTTAAGTAAACAGGTGCTGAATGTCATTCTTGAAGCCAGAAAGCCTAGTACTAGGAAATCCTATGCTGAAAAGTGGAAAAGATATTGTTCTTGGATTCAGTCTAAAGGAAAGGACACATCAATGCCCTCCTTACCTCTAATCCTGGATTATCTAGCAGAGCTACTCCACAGAGGCCTGTCCTGCTGCTACATTAAGATGCATGCCTCTGCCATTTCGGCTTATTACAATACTGAGCTACCTGTATTTTCTCACCCTCCTATCAAACAGTTCCTGAGAGGGTCTAACAACATAAGGCCTCCAAGGAGAGCACCCACCCCTGCTTGGGACCTTAACTTTGTACTGAAAAATCTCACGCTACCCCCTTTTGAACCTTCTGCTTCAGCAGAGTTAAAATTCCTCTCTTGGAAAACAGCCTTGCTTCTAGCCATCACTTCAGCTAGAAGAGTGTCTGAGCTACAGGCACTGATGGCTGTGTAACCTTTTATAATCTTTCATGCTGACAGGGTTTCCCTCAGGATTAGCCTGTTCTTTATGCCTAAGGTGGTGTCCATTGTGGCCCTAAACCAATCCATCCATTTGCCAACCTTCTTTCCTAACCCTCAGAATAAAGGGGAAAGGATCCTGCACTCTTTGGACGTGGACAGACAGCTCAGGTTCTACCTTGATTAGAACCACGTCTTTCAGAAAATGTGACCAGCTGCTAGTCAGCTTTGCAACAGAGCCAGAGGGCAAAGCCATTTCTAAACAAACCATTTCCAGATGGATAGCACACTGCATCCATTTCTGCTACAAGCACCATGGAAAACCAACCCCTCATGGGGTCATAACCCATTCCACTAGGGCTACGTCTGCCTTTAGAGCATCTATCAGGGAGTCCGTACCAGGAACATTCTGGAAGCTGCAACGTGGAGGTTCTGTACACACCTTCATCAAGCATTACCACATGTTCTTCATGTTTCAAGGGTGTTTCAGGGATGTAAAACATGCAGCCAGCGTCATTACATCAGTCTTTCTTGCCGTACAGTGCCCAAAGTAGAAGCAGTTCGCAAGTGCCGGTTGGCCGACTCCTGCTTCAGTTTTCTTTCACTTTTTCCTATGTAAAAAGATTCACATTCTTTACATGTTGCAATATATATAATACCTTTCGTATTACAGTTAGCATAGGTGTTTAATGTTAATTTCTTTCTCCTAGCCTGCAAATGTATGTGGTCTCAACTGATAGGCAGATGATGAGGTTTTTTTGAATGAGGTGCTTGGTTAGGGAATTATTCTTAAATAGAGGGTACCCTTATGAAGTTTTTGATAAAATCTTGGATGAGGTAAAAGAAAAGAGGAAGGATAAGTTTGCTCCAATTTTAGGTAAAGCCCAAATATTAGAAGATAAAAAACAAGAAAGTAAATCCAATGAAGGTTATAGAGCAGGTCTCATTACAACTTATGATGGACATTCAGGACTTATAAGGAGAATTTTTGATAGAGAATGGAATAATTTTTCCAAAATATCTGACCTAAGATACATTTTTGATAATGAATTGACATATACATATTGTAAAGGTAACACCATTAAGAATATATTAGAGAGGGGTTTAAACAGGGGCAGTACACAAAATAGCAAAAAGGAAAAGAAAGGCCTGTACAAGTGTGGTAGTTGTAGTTATTGTTCATTTCTATCAGTTGGAGACAACATATATTTGCAGGCTAGCAGAAAGAAATTAACATTAAACACCTATGCTAACTGTAATACAAAAGTATTATATATATTGCAACATGTAAAGAATGTGAATCTTTTTACATAGGAAAAAGTGAAAGAAAACTGAAGCAGAGAATATATGAACATCTATACGAAATCAAAACCAAGAATGAAAGGAATGCATTATACAAGCATACTACTAAATGTAAAACCCTTGGTTTTCAATTTTTTATACTTGAGGTCGTTACAATGAACCCTAGGGGTGGTATGTGGGAAACACTAGTTGAATACAGAGAGTTATACTGGCAGCTAGTGTTGGATTCAGGTAGAAACCCAGGGCTTAATGAAATGCTATCCCTAGCACCGGTACTTAAATTAAGATCTGCTAAGCTCTAAAGGGGATTAATTTTCTTTTTAAGTACCTGTATAAATAGAACAAATAGGTTTTTAGTCTGTGATATACAACATTAATTTAGTTTTAGAAGTTATGTGCTGAACATTTATTCAGTACTCAAATTGTATTTTAATGTAGTTTTAAGGTTCACCACTGGAGGGGGATATAATTTCATTTTTCATTCTGCTAGGTTTCAAATATATTACATCAATTACTAGGTTTTAAATTTATTACATCAATTATTATTTCTTATTTGAATGATATATATATTTTTTATCTTTTAAGAGTTTTTAGTGCGTGGAAGTTTTACAATATTTATATATGATATTACTGATGTTTTTTAACATTTAGATGGCATATTTTTAATGTGTGTATTAATTAACTTAAATGGTTCTCTTACTGTGATTGGTGGTTTTAAATGGTTTTAAATGTGGGTGTGTGTATATATATGACATTATGGTGATTACAGTTCATTTTCTGATGAAGATGAACACGAAAACGTTCTGTTTTACAACGTGCATTAGTGTGATTTATTAAATTGCTCGTGCTTTCTAGTGCTTCTAGCGTGTGGACTCCTCATTTTGTTCGTGCTTCTGCCTGGTTGTGGAGCCTTTTCACAAGTTTGCTTTTAAAACTTCCAAGCACTTCCCAACTGAATGCTCCTTTAGGCGGAAAGATTTTTTCTGCAGACCAAAAACTAGGAACTCATTAACCAGGACAATTGGGTTTTAAATATAGTGTCCCAAGGATAGAGATTTCTCTTCCACACGTTACCAACACCAAGCGGGTGGCCAGATCTACCCCCAAGTCAGTGGGCAGAGGACCAAAATCAAGTACTCTCTCTCTCTCTCTTAAGTATGGGGGCTATTCACTTGGTACCAGAAGAGGAAAAGGGACAAGGCTTCTATTGGAGACTTTTCCCGGTACCCAGAAAAGGCAATATATGGTGTCCTATCCTGGGCCTTTCTACTCTAAACATCTTTCTGGAGATTCCTAAATTCAAAATGCTGAGTCTTCACCAGCTGCTTCCTATGCTAAGGCAAAGATGCATGGTTGGCAACACTAGACTTAAAAGAAGCATACCTGCGCATCCCTATCAGGGAGTCTTGCAGAAGATACCTGTGCTTCAAAGCAGGCTACATGCACTATCAGTTCTCTGCGCTGCCCTTTGGCTTATCTACTATGCCCAGGGTTTTCACAAAGTGCTAGCTCCAGTCATTGCATTTTGCAGGCAAAGAAATATTCAGATATACCCATACCTGGACGATTGTCTAATTCAGGCAGAAAGTCAGGACATACTTTTGAATCATCTGGCCTTTATTCAAAGGGTGCTGACTTGTCTGGGGTACACAATAAATGAAAAGAAATCACACCTGGTACCCTGTCAACAAATTATATTCCTGGGAGCAAGCTTGAATACAACTTCCCAGATGGCTTTCCTCACGCCAGAGAAATGGATTCTTTTGACAACCTGTTTCAAACAAGTGGCCACAAAAACCCATTTATCTGCAAGGCAAATACTGCAAGTCTTGGGGTTCATGGCCTCCTGCATTCTTCTAATTCCACATGCAAGACTGCATATGAGGAAACTACAATGGTATCTCAAAAGCCTATGGTGTCAGCATTCACAGAATCTAGAAGCAATGATTCCTGCCATACCTTCCCTGTGCCTAGAGTTCTTTTGGTGGGCAGAGGCCTGCCACCAAAACAGGGGACTACCATTCACACTATCCCCTGCCACCCAAATCTTAACAGACACCTCAGCCAATGCATGGGGGGGGGGGGGGGGGCTCACGGCAAATGGAACCCAAGCCAAATGCACCTGCACATAAATCAAAAGGAAATGTTAGCTGTACAGAATGCTCTGACAGCCTTCAAGGACCACATTCTTCCAGGACAACTAATGGTAAAGACGGACAACACCACTGTCATGTGGTACATAAACAAGCAGGGGGGTACACATTCTTACCCCCTCTGTAGACTAGCCATGGCATTGTAGAACACAGCCTTGAGCTTATAAGTGAATGTACAAGCTCAATTCCTGCCAGGAAAACTAAATACACTGGCAGACGGAATAAGCAGAAACCTCATGGACCCACACAAATGGAAACTGGAACCAAGGATTTCAACATGTTGACAAGCAAATGGGGGCACCCAGATACAGACCTGTTTGCCTCCCCCCAGAACCATCAATTGCACAAATTTTGCACAAGGATTCCCCACAAGCTAGCCTGGAAAGTGGATGCTCTGTCCTTCAGTTTGTCTTTCCTCCTCTGCCACTGCTCTCCAAGGTACTACTAAAGATCAAACAGGACAAGCCAAGGACGATTTTAATTGAACCAGACTGGCCACGCCAACACTGGTACCCCCTCTTGCGCAGTGTCACGCTTGGCCCCATGGCACCTGCCTCAGACTCCTTCCCTTTTGTCTCAGCATGAGAACCAGATTTAATTTTTTTTTCCTGGAAAACAGCTTTGCTTTTAGTAATCACTTCTGCAAGAAGGGTATCTGAATTACAGACCCTTATGGCAGTGGAGCCTTTTTATCATCTTTCATGCGGACAGGGTGTCCCTTAGAACCAATCCTTCTTTCATGCCCAAGGTGGTATCCAGTGTGGCTTTTAATCAGTCCATTCATTTGCTTACCTTCTTTCCTAACCCACAGAACAAAGGAGAACGGATACTGCACTACTTAGATGTGCACAGACAACTTAGATTCTACTTGGACAGGACTAAACCTCAAAAGAAATCTAAACAACCGCTTGTTGCATTTGCTGCAGGGACAGAGGGGAAAGCTATTTCAAAGCAAAGTATTTCAAAACGGATAGGTCACTGCATTCATTTCTGCTATAAGCACCATGGAAAACCTATCCAACAGGGCATCAGACCCCATTCAACCAGGGCTGCATCTACCTCTACAGCCTTTCTCAGGGGCGTCCCTACCAGGGACATCCTAGAAGTTGCTACCTGGAGGTCTGTACATACTTTCACCAAGCATTATTATTTGCCAATTTTCTCTAAATCCAGAGCTGGCTTTGCCACTGCAGTCTTGCAGGGACTTATAGCTGGTCCTAATTCTATTCAAATTCTTTCTCACAACCTTAGCTTTGGGAATCTACCCAAATGTAGACTGCAGCAGTGAAACACAAAGAACATAGTACAGTTGTGTACACTTACCATAAATGTAGATGTTCGAGTGTATTCACTGTTGCAGCCCTGTTTCTTCTTTTGGCTATACCTCTACTCTCCCTCACTATGCCCAAAATGCTTTTTGGTGTATTTGCTTTTTTGTTGGAGGTATATCCTTGTATTTGTAGATTTAATTGCTTCCCATTAGGGGGGCACCTGACATCTGGGGCAAGAAAAAACTGCTGTAATGATGTCGGCTGCATGTTTTATACCCCTGATGACCTGACATCATAGAAGAAGAGACAGCGTCCGGCGCAAGACCCAATACTTCATTAATCAGGCCGACTGAGGGCTACTGCAAGCAGATAACCCAAATGTAATGACTGCAACAGTGAATACACTCGAACATCTACATTTATGGTAAGTGTACACAACTGTACTTTACCTATCTTTTCCAAATCCAGGGCAGGATTTGCTACAGCAGTCTTGCAGGGCCTACTAGACAGCCCTTAAGTTTCTTGACTGCTTCCACCCTTCCTCAGCTTTGGGAATCAACCCAAGTGTGATGACTGCAACAGTGAAACTCAAGGAACATAGTACAGTTTTGTACACTTACCTTAAATGTAGATGTTCGAGTGTATTCACTTTGCAGTCCTGGTTTCCCTCCCTCCTGCCCCCTGGTTTTCTCTATCTTTCTATCTCTCCTCTCTATGGCTATTTCTAATGGTATTGGTATTTACATTTTCCACACCATATGGTTTCCACACCATATACTTGCTCACTATTTGGGGGTTCCTGACATTTGGGGCAAGAAAAACTGATGTAATGGTCCCGGGTGCCTGTTTTTATACCCCTGACATCATGGAAGAAGCGACAGCCTCCGACACAGAAATACTAAGACTCTGGTATTCAGGCCGACTGAGGGCTACCTGCAGGCAGATAACCCAAGTGTGATGACTGCAACATTGAATACACTCGAATATGTACATTTATGGTAAGTGTACACAACTGTAATTTCTGTAGCCTCTCAAAAGGTATGCAAGGACATCTTTCTTCTTAGATTACCCATGAAACATCCTACATACCATTCATGCATAAAGCTCTCACGAAACCAACCTTTGAGCCTGCCTTGAATTCCTCTGTGAAGCACCTTTTTTGGAAGACGTTAGATATGATGTTATCCATATCACTGTTCTTCACCCTTGGGTCATAGGACCCAACATCGGATTCAACCAAGCAACTTGGCAGACATCTTCCAGGCTCGAACTCCTCCTACTCCCATGATCCCTTGCTGCTGTCTAACCCCTCAGATCTTGTTTGCCACATTCAGCTTCAGACGCAGATTCTCTGGCTCGAGTCTCTAGTGGGGATAAATAGCATTATTTTTCAAATTCTCCTCTTCTTTTCTCCCTTCTTAGTGTTTTCTGGTTTTATTATTGGTAGTTTTTAGTCCCTCCCCTCTTGGTTTGCTTCTCTGTTGTTGCTGTGTGTTTTGGCACTCTTTTTGTTGTGGCTCCCTTTTCCTGTAGTTTTTTAGTCGTGTAGTTATGTAGTTTATACCTTATAGTGTGACTGGTTGTTTTTCTGGGTTTGACCGTAGCTTTTCCTTCCCAGTTTCTGAGTTTAGCGTGCCCCTTAGGCTTTGGTGTTTTCTCGTATCCAGCATGTCTGACAAGCCTGTTGGGTTAAGATGGTGCTCCTCATGTGGTTGGAAGATGCCCGTGTCTGATTCGCATGAGGAGTGCCTATATACCAGGGCTCTGGTCAAACTCCGAAACAAACTTCTCTTAAGGTTTAGCCCAAGGGGGTCCATTGGCCCAATCCTTGGTCAAGCCTGGACCCTCCAATCATAAGAGGAAGGCCCCCTCTAGTCCCAGTCTTCTTTGTCTAAAAAGGCCAAGCTGTCAGATCTCAGTTTCTCTGATCCGACTGCAGCCTCGGCCCAGTTGGATCCAATGTCCTTGGATCCTAGGTCCTAGAAATCCTCTTCCAGTTCCAGGGCTTTTGTTCCGAGGCCCTCTGATCCGAAGTTACAGGACTATACTCCCAGATCCAAGGCCTCCAGATCAAGTTCTTCGGATCTGACCAGGTGCAGGCCAGCCACGGATCAGAGTCATGTGGGATCCAAGCATTCGCACCCTCATTTGCCTTTGGATCTGAAGCAGTCAGATCTGGGATCCATGTCTGATCCCACAGTTATAGAGGACTCCCCTTCGGCTTCTGGGTTTGGGCAGTCTCCTTCTGCTTCCAAGCACAGGAGTCTATCTTCGGACAGGCAGGGGAGGTCCGTGGGCTCCAGACATCCATCCGCAGCTAGGTCCTCTGCCTTGTCTAGGTCCTCCACCTTATCTAGGTCCTCCAGGAGCATGCTCCCGACCGATATGGACAGGATGATAAGGTCTTTTTCTCAAGGCTGAGATTGAGCTGGAGCTTCTTGTGTCCCCTGCCCATCTAGCCCAGGGGTCCATCTCCTCCTCATTTGCTGGCTTCTCGTCATCCGATTCAGTTGGTTGTGGACCTTCAGGCCCTGAATCACAAAGGGGAGGAGACGGGGGTCCCTAGAGGCCACTCTTTCTTTCCCCGTCTGATGTTCATCGTGTTACCCTGCTGCAGTCATCACACTTGGGTTATCCTGTCGTCAGGCGGTCCCGCAGTCAGCCGGAATTCCAAAGTCTTGGTCCGGCATCGGTTACTGTCGCTTCTTCCCTGACTTCAGTGCGCCAGGGGTATATATAATGCAACCAACGCCATTTTCTTCAGTCTTTCTTGCCGCGCGGTGCCCGAAGCAGAAGCAGTTCGCAAGTGCCGGTCGGCCGACTCCTGAGATTTCGAATTTCAGACCGAAGTCTTCTATAAAGCTAAGTACCCCGTTGGGGAAACTTTTCTTGCCTCAGAACCGATGTCAGAAAGAGTTAACAATTGTATTTCTTGTGGGAAGCAAATACCTCATAAGGATTTTCATTCTTATTGCATACCTTGCCTAGGCCCAGACCACGACGTCACTACTTGTCGGTTTTGTGCTAGGTTTAATAAACGTACTATTAAAAGACGCTTTGATTTCGCACGACACTACTTCAGTAGGAAATTTAACTACACCATGCCGTCGGAGCAACCGACTACCGGCGTGCACAAAAAACGCAGGGATAAGGACCGACAACCCAGGCCTAAGCCAGATTCCGAGGCCTCGGCTGATCCGGTCTCCAGTCCTCAGTGAGGCTCCGACGCAGCCCCTGACTACCGCAGATCTGGAACCCGAGACCGCTACGGATATTTTGACGGAATGTACCAGGCCGACGCAGCCTTTTACTTCAGGCCC
This sequence comes from Protopterus annectens, assembly GCF_019279795.1. Taxonomy (NCBI): domain Eukaryota; kingdom Metazoa; phylum Chordata; order Ceratodontiformes; family Protopteridae; genus Protopterus; species Protopterus annectens. Next base: position 1,142,915,812 of record NC_056746.1, read on the forward strand.
TTCCGACGACTTTGCTACTAAAGACGTCGGTGCTACAGAAACGCCATCGGTTTCTGAAGGCGTTTTCAGACCGACGACTCTCACCATTAAAAAGTTCTCTAAGTCGAAGACTCCTTCTGAATCTAAAAGGACTGCACTTCAGTCTCCTGTTCAAGGCCCCATGCCTAAGAAACAGATGCTCAAAATGGCTGAAGATTTGATTTCTTTAATCAGGGGTTCCCAGCCCCCTCCTGACAAAAGGCTTAGACAAGAGGAAGATTATGCATCCCTTGAGCAAATGTCCATTTCTTCAGACTCCTCTGAGGACCAAAACTACTCCTTCTCTCCTTATGAAGATTCTGATGCTGAGGACTCTATTCCCTCAGCTTCTCCTCCAGAAGACTACTCCTTTGGGGAAACTTTACATACTATGAGGGAACATTTTCACTGGGAAGGTCAGGACTACACTGATTCAAAGAAAAGGCTCAGAGAGTTTCTTTTACTCCCCCAACACAGACCACTTGCCATCCCACCAGTTTTGGACATTGTGGATGATGTCTATTTAGAATCCAGTTTCAACCCTGACTCTCTACCTCCTGCTCCTGCTAAGCCTGACAGATACTATAGAGTGCCTGATTCCTACAAATTTCTTTACAAAAGCCCTGTAGCTGACCCACAGACTATCTCCCAGGGTCCCAAGGGGGCTAAGGCTTCTATGGTTAAAACCCAGTACCTTCTGAGAGGGATTCCAGAGCACTAGACAGGTGGGGGAAAAAGGTTTACACCTCAGCCACACTAGCTATGAGGGCACTGAATTGTCAATTTCACATGCTTAAGTATCAGCAATTTCTAATCTCTCAGTTAAAGCAAAGAATAACCACTCTCCCTCAACAATCTGAATTGAAAGAAGTACAGGATCTGTTGCATGCCACTGAGCAGGTGGGCAAACATACCTTACAATGTGGGTTTGATTCTTTGGAGGCCTCCTGCCGAGCAGCTGTCACTGGGTCTGTTATACGTAGGCATGCTTGGTTAAAGGAACAAACTCTGCCTGATTATGTTAAAGCAAAACTACTAGATGCTCCCTTAGAGCAGGATGTTCTTTTTGGAGTTAAAGCAGAAGAAGTTTTAAAGAAAATGGAAGACAAGGCAAAATCTATGCAGACAGTCAAAGATTTCCTACAAGTACAACCCCCTCGCTTCAGCAGAAACTGGCCAACAAAAAATTGGTCCTTTCCTGCCACTGACAGACCACAGAGGGGTAAATACAGACGCCCAAGGGGCAGAGGACAACCACAAGCCCAGTATAAACCTCGACAATAGGGCACTACAACACAAAAGGGAGGAGAAGACAGGTCTCAGTCCACCAGAAGGCAAACTCAATGACTTGCAACTCATCTGGCCAAGCAATACCCTCTTGGCAGCCCCCTTGGGGGGAAAACTCGCACTTTTTGCAGACAACTGGCACATTGTCACAAAGGACAAATGGGTCCTAGACATAATTTTATGAGGATACAGATTCCACTTTCACACCTTGCCAATGAAAGGAGGAATGCCGAACCTGCCACAAAATCAGTGGGCAGAGGCACAAAAAGAAATTACAGCTCTCATGGACATGAGAGCCATTCAATTGGTACCGTCTCGAGAGCAAGGCCAAGGATTTTACTCAAGACTCTTTCTAGTGCCCAGAAAGGACAATGCCTGGAGACCAATTCTAAACACTTACTTACAAGTACCCAAATTCAAGATGCTAACACTACAGCAGCTACTTCCCATGTTGGGCAAGGAAGCATGGCTAGTAACGTTGGACCTCAAGGAGGCATACCTGCATGTCCCTATCAGACAAAGTTGCAGAAGATACCGCCGTTTCATTGCAGGTTCAACCCATTACCAATTCTCTGCATTGCCCTTTCACTTATCTACTGCGCCCAGAGTTTTCACAAAATGCCTGGCACCAGTAATTGCATACTGCAGACAAAGAGGAATTCAAATATATCCATACCTGGACGACTGCCTCATACAAGCGGAAAGCAACGACATTCTCTTACATCATCTGGCCTTTGTAAAGCATCTACTAAACTGTCTGGGGTACACAGTAAACGAAAAGAAGTCAAAACTAGTACCCTCACAAAAAATGACATTCCTGGGTGCCAGCTTGAATACAACGTCCCAGAAGGCTTATCTTACGCCAGACAAGCAACTACAACTGACTCAATATTTCAAGACAATGGCAACAAAGACCCAATTAACTGCAAGAAAAATTCTCCAGGCTTTGGGCTTCATGGCATCTTGCAAACTAATAATACCATTTGCAAAGCTGCATATGAGGAAATTACAGTGGTACCTAAAAAGCGTATGGTCTCAACGCAGCCACAGCTTGGACACAATGATATCTCTCATTCCCTGCCTACAACAGGAATTTCTATGGTGGTCACAGGCATGTCACCTCAACAAGGGTCAGCCTTTCACCTTGCCCCCAGCCAGGCAAACTATCACAACAGATGCTTCAGACTACGCCTGGGGGGCTCACATGGCAGGACAATGCATTCAAGGCCTATGGACTGCAGATCAAGGAAATCTGCACATAAATGAAAAAGAGATGCTAGCTGTACAGAAAGCTCTGACAGCCTTTAAGGATCTATTACATCCAGGACAACTTGCAATAAAGACGGACAACACCACAGTAATGTGGTACATAAACAAACAAGGGGGTACACATTCCTACCCTCTATGCAGGCAAGCAATGATCTTATGGAACACAGCTCTGGCCTACCAAGTCCAGTTACAAGCTCAATTCCTGCCAGGACAGAAGAACACATTGGCAGACGACCTCAGCAGAAACATCAAGGATCCCCACGAGTGGAAACTAGATCCACAAATATTTGCAATGATTACTCAAAAATGGGGCCTTCCAAACATAGACCTGTTTGCCAGTCCTCAAAACTATCAACTGACAAAATTTTGTACAAGGGCATTTCACCATCAAGCTTGGAAAGTGGACGCTCTCTTTCTTTCAGTTGGAAAAACCTGACAGTATATGCCTTCCCTTCATTGCCTCTCCTCACAAAGGTTCTTTTGAAAGTCAAAAAGGAGAGACCACGACTGATTCTCATAGCCCTAGACTGGCCACGCCAGCACTGGTGTCCGCTATTGAAAAATATGGCCCACAGTCCACCATGGATACTGCCTCAAATCCCCCATTTGCTCACACAACAAAACAATCAGATTCTTCACAGCCAGCACAACACTTTAAATCTGGCTGCATGGCAAATCAACTAAACATCCAACCAGCTACTCTTTCACAAGCAGTTCTGGATGTTATTCTGGAAGCCAGGAGGCCAAGCACCAGGGAGGCTTATTCGGACAAATGGAAAAGGTTTTGTTCCTGGAACCAAGCTAAAGGCCAAGACACAATTCAGCCTCACATGCCTCACATTCTACAGTATTTAGCTGAAATGTTGCACAAAGGACTTTCTTTTTCCTCAATTAAAATCCATGCTTCAGCTATTTCAGCTCACTACAACACGGATCCACCTTTATTTTCACATCCTCTTCTAAGGCAGTTCCTCAGAGGGGCAAAAAACATTAGACCACCCAGGAGAGCTCCTACACCAACATATGGGACCTCAATTTTGTTCTGGAAAAACTAACACTACCTCCCTTTGAACCAGCTTTCTCTGCAGATCTTCAGTTCCTATCATGGAAGACTGCCCTGCTCCTAGCAATAACTTCAGCTAGAAGAGTCTCAGAGCTACAGGCACTAATGGCAGTGGAACCTTTCCTTATTTTTCACCAAGACAGAGTTTCTCTACAAACTAATCCTTCTTTTATGCCTAAGGTGGTTTCTAGTGTAGCTTTAAATCAAACCATCCACTTACCCACCTTCTTCCCCAATCCACAGAACAAAGGTGAGAGACTCCTACATTCCTTGGACATTCACAGGCAGCTTTGTTACTACTTGGATAAAACTAAGGCTTTCAGAAAATCTGACCATCTCTTTGTATCCTATGCTACAGCTTCCCAAGGGAAGGCTATATCAAAGCAAACCATTTCTAAATGGATAGGTCATTGCATACGTTTCTGCTGTACCCATCATGGGAAACCAGTTCCTGCTACCATCAGATCCCACTCTGCCAGGGCAACAGCTACCTCTACAGCCTTTCTCAGGGGGGTTCCAACCAAGGAAATTTTAGAAGCAGCAACTTGGAGTTCAGTACACACCTTTACCAAACACTATCACTTACCTCTTTACTCTAAGTCCAGGGCGGGCTTCGCCACTGCAGTTCTGTAGGGCCTTATTGCCTCCACTAACCCTCTATGATACCCCCCCCTACCTTAGCTTTGGGATTCAACCCAAGTGTGATGACTGCAGCAGGGTAACACGATGAACATAGTACAGTTTTGTACCTACCATAAATGTAGATGTTCGTGTGTTCACCCTGCTGCAGTCCAGGTTACCCCCCTCCATCCCCTCTGATCTACTAGCTAAATCTCTTCAGTGCCTTACTGATGTATTTGCTTATAGCTGAAGGGATTTTGTGTTTGTGCAGTGGTTACTCCATTTGGTACTAATTTCTGACCACCTCTTTGGGGGCACCTGACATCTGGGGCAAGAAAAACTGAAGAAAATGGCGTTGGTTGCATTATATATACCCCTGGCGCACTGACGTCAGGAAAGAGGCGACAGCAACCGATGCCGGACCAAGACTTTGGAATTCCGGCCGACTGCGGGACCGCCTGACGACAGGATAACCGAAGTGTGATGACTGCAGCAGGGTGAACACTCGAACATCTACATTTATGGTAGGTACAAAACTGTACTATTCCCTGACGACCTCTGCTCAGCCTCCCCCTGGGCAGATGGAGTCCTGGGCCCGACCTGTCTCCCTAGAGTCCTTGGGTGGGGACTTCATACCTGATGTCCTTCAAGGATGCATCTGCAGTCATCACATATGGGTTGTCCTGCCTCAGGCAGCCCTTCGGTCGGCCGGATTCCAAAGTCTGGGTCTGGCGTCGGCTGATGTCGCACTTTCCCCAACGTCAGAGCGCCTGGGGTATAAAAGCATCAGCCGACGCCATCTTCCCCAGTCTTTCTTGCCGCGTGGTGCCCGAAGCAGAAACAGTTCGCAAGTGCCGGTCGGCCAGCTTCTGTAATTCAGCTACCGAAGACTTCAAAAAGCTAAGTACCCCGTTGGGGACTCTTTCTTGCCTCAGCCGATGTCAGATAAAGTTAATAATTGTTTAACTTGTGGGAAACAAATACCCTCATAAGGATTTCCACTCTTACTGCCTACCCTGTCTAGGCCCAGACCACGACGTCTCGGCCTGTTCAGCCTGTGCTTCCTTCAACCGATGAACTCTTAGATGTCGGGCGGAGTTTGCAGAGGAATTTTTTGGGGCTAGTTTTTCGTATAAGATGCCGTCGGAGACTCCGACTTCTCATTTAGTTAAGAAACAGAACGACAAGGACCGATACACGCAGGCCGCGGTTTTGGCTGAAACCACGGCCAGGCCTACCGCGAGTGTCTCAGTCTTGGCTGAAACCGAGTCATTGGTACTTCCAATTACCGAAACTGCTCAACCGACTACCTCAGTCCCGGAGGCCCCGGCTGAGTCTGTTATTGAATTTCCAACAGAAACTGGTGTCCTGGAACCTTCCGACACCATTCCTTTAGACAAATCTACACCAGCACGTGGTGCAGCCAGGCCTCCTGCATCCATGTCCATTAAGGCATTCTCCTGGGCTAAAGCTGCTAAACTCTCAAAAGCTTTGCCTCCCAAGGTAATCCCTCAGAGACCCTCTACTGGTTCACAGATTCTAAGCTTAGCAGAGGATTTTATCTCCTTAATTAGGGGCTCTCAACCTCATCCGGACAGGGGCTCTCAACCTACTCCAGACAAAAGGCCCAGGGTTGAGCCCTCTGATACCCACTCCTCAGATGAGGCCTCTGATGCTCTACTCTCTCGGACCACCAGGAGGAGGCTTTTTCGGCCTACGAGGATTCCGATGCAGAGGAATCTATTCCCTCGGCCTCCCCTCCTGAACAGTTTTCCTTTGGGGGGAGACACTACACACCATGAGAGAGCATTTCCAATGGCAGGGCCAGGAATTCTCTGATTCCAGGAAAAGATTAAGGACCTTTTTACATTTGCCTCAGCATAGGCCTTTAGCTATTCCTCCTGTTTTGAATGTCATTGATGATGTGTACTCTGACTCTAGTACAACCCCTGATTCTCTCCCTCCGGCTCCTGCCAAACCCGATAGGTATTACAGGGTCCCGGACTCGCATCTTTACCTTTACAAGGCCCACTCTGCTGACCCAGAAACTATTTCCCAGGGCCCTAAAGGGGTTGCAGCTGCCACTGTTAAAAATCCTCTCCCCTCTGAAAGGGAGCCCAGAGCTTTAGAGAGATGGGGTAAAAAAGTGTATACTTCTGCTGCTCTTTCTATGAGGGCATTAAATTGTCAATTTCATATGATACAGTACCAAGAGTATTTGTTAGATGAATTGCATAAAAAACTGTCTTCACCTGATCCCCTAGACCGCAAGTCACTTCAGGATCTGGTACATAACTCACAACAGGTTAGTAACCATTTCTTGCAATGTGGTTATGATGCATTGGAAGCTTCATGTAGGTCAGCTATGACTGGTGCAGTCATACGTAGGCATGCTTGGCTGAAGGAACAATCTCTGCCAGACCATGTTAAAGCAAAGCTGCTGGACGCTCCTCTGGAAAAGCAAAAGTTATTTGGCTCTACGGCTCAGGAGGTCCTAAAGAAATTTGAAGAAAAGGCAAAATCCGTACAAACAGTCAAGGATTTTCTCCAAGTACAACCACCAAGATTCAGCAGGAATTGGCCTTCCAAGAATTGGTCCTTTCCAGACACAGAGAGGTTTCAGAGAGGCAAGAACAGGCGTGCCAGAGGTAGAGGGCAAGCTAGAGGCTCCTACAGAGGACGTCAGTGGCAGCCTCCCAACCAGAGAGCACAAGGACAGGCTCAATGACTTTACTTTGACACCGCCAACCAGGGCTCAATTAGAAGCACCTTTGGGTGGAAAGCTTTCTTTATTCTCAGAAAATTGGCACAGTATTACAAGGGACAAATGGACACTACAAATAATAGACAAAGGATACAGGTTTCATTTTCACACATTACCAAAAAGAAAGGGCATACCAGACCTGCCACCGAATCAAAGGGCAGAGGCTTTGAAACAAATTTCCAGCTTAATGCAAATGAAAGCTATAGAAAAGGTTCCTCTCTCAGAAGAAGGCCAAGGTTTTTATCCCAGACTATTCCTTGTTCCAAGAAAAGAAAAACAATGGAGGCCTATTCTCGACTTGTCCGCACTGAATACTTATCTCATTGTGCCAAAATTCAAAATGCTGACTCTACAGCAGCTCCTTCCCATGCTGGGCAAGGGGTCTTGGCTGGTAACTCTAGACCTCAAGGAGGCATACCTGCATGTCCCTATCAGACAAAGTTGCAGAAGACACCTCAGATTTCTTGCAGGGTCAGAGCATTATCAATTCTCAGCATTGCCCTTTGGCTTATCTACTGCGCTTAGAGTATTCACGAAATGCCTGGCATCAGTAATTGCACACTGCAGACTCCAGGGGATTCAAATATACCCATATCTGGACGACTGCCTTATACAAGCGGACAGCCAACAGACTTTGGTAAAACACTTGAATTATGCCATCCAGCTACTTCAGGCCTTGGGATATACAGTCAACTTTCACAAATCAAGACTTGTTCCATCCCAAAGAATAACCTTTCTGGGTGCAGATCTAGATACAACCATCCAAATGGCCTTCCTCACAGAAAAAAAACAAAATCAACTACCAGATTACTTCAAAAACCTGACAAGACAAACCCAGCTGACTGCAAGGAAAATCATGCAGGCCCTGGGTTACATGGCTTCTTGCATCCTTCTGATTCCGCAAGCAAGACTACATATGAGGAAACTACAATGGTACCTAAGGAGTTTATGGACTCAGCACAGTCACAGCCTGGAAACTTTGATACCACTCATTCCATGCCTTCAAAAGGAATTTCTGTGGTGGGCTCAAGCAAGCCAGTCAAACAGGGGTCTGCCTTTCCTCAAACCAATAGCCAGCCAAACCATTACAACAGACGCTTCAGACCACGGATGGGGAGCGCACATGGAGGGCAGATGCATTCAAGGTCTATGGTCACAAAAAGAGCTACGCATGCACATAAACCAAAAGGAAATGCTGGCAGTGATACATGCAGTCGAAGCCTTCAAACCCTTTCTGCATCATGGCCATCTGCTAATAAGAACAGACAACACCACAGTTATGTGGTACATAAACAAGCAAGGAGGCACCCATTCCTATCCTCTTTGCAGGCTGGCAATGAATCTATGGGAACTTTCCTTGAAACTCAATATACAGCTACAATCCCAGTTTGTGCCAGGGAAAGACAATATACTGGCAGACAGCTTAAGCAGAAATATCATGGATGCACACGAATGGATGCTGCACCCAGACATCTTTCTACAGATAACACGATCATGGGGGAGGCCGGACTTGGATCTCTTTGCCTCCCCCCACAATCATCAACTGAAGAAATTCTGCTCAAGGACATACCACCCACAAGCATGGAAAGTGGACGCCCTCTCTTTCAGCTGGAGAACTCTAACAGTGTATGCATTTCCACCTCTCCCATTAATGACCAAGGTTTTACTGAAGATCAGGACAGAGCAGCCAAAAGTGATTCTGATAGCTCCGGACTGGCCAAGACAGCACTGGTACCCACTGTTAAAGAGCCTGTCACTCACAAAACCATGGCCTCTTCCTCTATGGCCACTTCTACTGACACAGCACAATTACAAAACTCTACATTCCAGCCTGAAAACCTTGCAACTAACAGCCTGGAAAATACCTTGACTCCTCCTCAGGACAAGCTATCCCAGGGAGTGAAAGATATTATTATGGAAGCTTGCCGGCCTTCCACAAGAAAGGCATATTCAGCAAAATGGAAAAGATTTCACATTTGGAACACCACAAAGTGTCTGGATGTGACAGTGATGAACATGGCACATATCCTGGAATACCTGGCAGAAATGTTCCACAGTGGTCTGTCTTACTCTTCCATTAAAATTCATGCTTCAGCAATTTCAGCAGAGTACAATACTGATCCACCTGTCTTCTCTCATCCTCTCCTAAGACAGTTTCTAAGAGGAATCAAAAACATCAATCCTCCAAGGAAACCACCTCTACCTACTTGGGACCTTAACTTCGTGCTGGAAAAACTAACATTGCCTCCCTTTGAAACAGCAGCATCTGCAGAACTACAGTTCCTGTCTTGGAAGACTGCTTTCCTTCTGACCATAACCTCAGCAAGAAGAGTATCTGAGTTACAGGCCCTTATGGCAGTACAGCCATTCCTTATTTTTCATCAGGACAGCGTTTCATTGAGAACCAATCCTACATTTATGCCAAAGGTAGTATCCAGGGTTTCATTAAATCAAGCTATTCACTTGCCTACCTTCTTTCCAAATCCACAAAACAAAGGGGAGAAACTTCTGCACACCCTGGACATACACAGACAGTTGTGCTACTACTTGGACAGAACTAAAGGTTACAGAAAAACTGACCAGCTGTTGGTAGCATATGCGGCTGGTACACAAGGAAAAGCAATTTCCAAACAGACAATTTCAAAATGGATAGGGAATTGCATTCGTTTTTGTTACTCCTTTCATGGAAAAACTGTGCCAGCTAACATTAGACCTCATTCCACGAGAGCCACAGCCACCTCCACAGCCTTCTTAAGAGTGGTGGCTACCAAGGACATTTTAGAAGCTGCTACATGGAGCTCCGTGCATACATTTGCCAAGCATTACAATTTACCTTTATATTCCAGATCCAGAGCAGGCTTTGCTATGGCAGTCCTGCAGGGCATTTTAGCTACACCATTCTTTACATAGTTCCTCCACCCCCAGATTGGCTATGGTATTCTACCCATATGTGATGACTGCAGATGCATCCTTGAAGGACATAGTACAGTTTTGTACCTACCATAAATGTAGATGTCCGATAGGTATGCATCTGCAGTCAGGTTTACCCTCCCTCCTTCCCCTCTGTGGTATTTCTTGGGTACTTACCCCTCTTATAGCTAGCTGGGGGGATCTATTATGGTGTATTTGTTTTTATGTTATTGTGCATGTTTGGATTTTTAAATGCATCTCTCCAAATTTAGCCTTTCTTAGAGGGCACCTGGCATCTGGGGCAAGAAAAACTGAGGAAGATGGCGTCGGCTGATGCTTTTATACCCCAGGCGCTCTGACGTCGGGAAAGTGCGACATCAGCCGGACCCAGACTTTGGAATCCGGCCGACCGAAGGGCTGCCTGAGGCAGGACAACCCATATGTGATGACTGCAGATGCATACCTATCGGACATCTACATTTATGGTAGGTACAAAACTGTACTTTTTCTGGGACTGGTCCCTTCCCCTTGGTGCTTCGACCCTCGACAGCTCGCGGCCAGTACTGTCCAGAGGCCAGGAGGCGCTGGCTTGCTTTGGGCCCTCCTCTCAGGCGAGTTTGCATGCTGGGAATGCTGATGGGGCATTGTCCAGCCCTTTGTCCTTCCTGGTTGTATAGAGGACTTTTTCCTCAACAATAGTTCCCTCCCTGGCTTTCCAGGGACCATCCCAGTCCTTCAGAGCAGACTCTTCTCATCCTGTTCATGGTTAGCCCTCTCAAATCAGCCTTCAGGCGGGAGTCACCCCCCCTTGGGGTCCCCCTGTCTTCCGAATCCTCCCCAGAGACCCCCCCCCCGGAAGATGTGTCTTGGAAGAGATTGTGCAAGAAAAGGTACCTAGCCTCCTCTAGAGAGTTACTCATGGAGGATGCGGACCTCAGTGAAGGGGACAGGTCTCCCAGATCTCTGCCCAAAGATATCTCCTTTGGGAACATCTTAGAAGTCCTCAAGCTTAAAGGCAGATAGTCTTCCCTCCCCCCATCATCCAAGGAGTCCGTGTTCCTGAAGGCTTTCAGGACAGCACCAACTATCTCCTGGGTCCCCCCTGCTGATGAACTTGTAGACCTCATCGCTAGCAGGCATGGAAGGAGCTTGATACTGCGAAGTCTGTTCCTAGGCTAGCAGATAAATTTCTCAGTCCCCCTTCTAACAAACAGTTCTGGTCTAATGGTGTGCCAGTAGATACTTTTTTGGTAGCTGCCGCCACCAAAAGAGAGCTGGCAGAGCAGAGTGCGTGTTTTCATCCCCCTGAGAATCCCAGGAGATCGACAGACATGGAAAGCCCGTTTTTGCCTCAGCTGTCTTTGGTCTTTGGGTGCTTAACTACTTGGCTCTTTTCACCCGACTCCAGAGGGACTTGGTCAAGGAGCTTACTACGTCCCTTTCCGAATTACTGCCTGCTGAGTAAGGTGTCCCCCAAGCTGTCTACACCCACTTCCCTGGCTAATTCCTCAATGAGGCGGATTGCCAACTCTGCACAAGGCGCCTCTTGAGCAGCCGATACAGGCATCGCTGTTTGGAGTCATGCCTTGCTGTGAATTTGCGGAGTCCTTTAAGACGTCCTTCACCAACGCCACCTTTGATAGATATACTCTGTTTGGCCTTTAGGTCAAAGAAACACCCGCATTGAGCAGGAAGATAAGACCTTGTCAACTGTAGGAATCAGGTTTTCTACCCCTCAGCGCTCTTTCTAGAAGATGCAGCGAGGGGCCAGGAAAATGTGGTTTTGCAAGTAGTCTGCCATCCAGGACACTGAGGATAAGCCCTCTTCTAGAGGTTGGGGAAGAGGGTTCAATGGCAGACACTGCCCCGGAGTCAGAGGGGTGTGCAAAATCAGGACCCCAGGGAACCTTTCTCTGAGAAGCCCCCCCCCCCCCCCAGCGCACCTGAGGTGCTGCCAGACTGTCATTGCCTGGAGACAGTTGGGGGTCATTTGTCACTGCACCCTTTGGCCTGGGCAAATATTACAAAAGATTGCTGGGTGCTAAACATTATTTCCAGGGGCTATTCCCTTCCCTTTTATCAGTCTCCTCCTCCAATCAGGAGATACCTCCCCGATGTGCCACCCCATCAGTGGGAGTTAGCTCAAAAGGAAGTGCTCAAACTTCTTCAGAAAAGATCCATCCAAGAGGTCCCCCAGGACCACGAGAATTCACAACTTACATTCACTTCTTTTTGGTGGCAAAGAAGACTGGGGACTTGCGTTTAGTATTGAACTTCAGTGTGCTAAATCTCTGTCAGGAAGTCCAAGATGTTCTTCATGTTTCACTGTTGCAGTCATTACATTTGGGTTATCTGCCTGCAGGTAGCCCTCAGCCGCCCTGAATACCAGAGTCTTGGATTCCTGCATCGGATGCTGTCCCCCTTCCATGACGTCAGGTTGTCAGGGGTATAAAACTTGCGGCTGACTCCATTACATCAGTCTTTCTTGCCGCTCGGTGCCCGAAGCCGAAGCAGTTCGCAAGTGCCGGTCAGCCGACTCCTGAAATTTTCATTTTCGAGTTTGAGAACCGAAGTACCCCGTTGGGGATCCTTTTTATTGCTCCTAACCGATGTCAGTAAAAGTTAACAATTGTCTTACCTGTGGAAAGCAAATACCTCATAAAGATTTTCATTCGTACTGCATTCCTTTTTTAGGCCCAGACCGCGATGTCCCTCGCTGTCATTTTTTTGCATTATTCAATCCCCAAACTATTCGTCGTCTGTCTATTTTCGCAGCAAATTATTTTGGTACTCTGTTTAACTATCCAGAAATGGCTTCGGTAAGCTATCTGACTACGGATATCCCGAAAAAACATAAGGATAAAGACAAAGACAGACCGCATAGGTCCAAAACTGCCGATGATGCTTTCGTTAAGCTAGTCGCCAGTTCGCCAGTACTCAGTGAGGTGCTTTCGCAGCTCTTAATACCCACTACTTCAGATTCACAGGCCCTCTAGTGAGACCCATTCAGAGTCCTGTATACTGCAAGATGCTTCTTTGACTATGGAACCTGTGGATGTCTCTACCTTGGATGGATCCGGAGCTGCTGTGCAGGCACCGGCTTCTGAGTGTGTATTCAGACCTAAAGATTTGCATTTTAAACTGACGCCATCTTCTTCATCAAGGCCTAAAACTCGACCCACGCCTAGAAAACAGACATTCAAACCGCATGGTCAGGCCCATATGCCTAAAAAACAAATGCTTAGAATGGCCTAAGACCTTATTACTTTAATTAGGGGAAGCCAGCCTTCCCCCTATAAGAGACCTAGAACTGATTTTCCTTCTGATTCTTCTGAACGGGATTCTGAAATTTCTGATCTGAAGTAGTTAACTTAATTTGTCCATCAACCTGTGGGTATCGGATCCATATCGGATATCGGATCCAAGCCGGCAGCTTCAAACAGCTAAGATCCGAGCTCCAAGCTACTCCACTTACCCATAATCCCCTGCCATCCCTCTCTGACCCCAGATCTTGTTTGCCGCTGTTGACTCAACAGCTTTGAACGAGTTCCAGGCATGGAAGTTAGTCGTTCTGTGAGAAAAAATATTTATTTTCTAAATTTTCTGTAGTTGATATTGCTTGTTGTTGTGTGTGTTGCCCCTTGTATTAAAACCCTTTAGTTTTAATATTGTTATCTCGTTAATTTTAGTGTAGTTCATTCCTCCCTGTGTGTGTGAAGGTGTGTGTGTTGGGCCTTGTGTTGATTTTTAGTTTAACTATGTCTGAGGCCCCAGAAACCTTTTTCTCTAAATGCACCGAGTGTGGCCATAAGCTATCCCCGGCGGATGGCCACACTCAGTGTGATATTTGCCTTGGGGTTGACCACCTTTCGTCCGGCTGCACTATTTGTGCAGCCTTCAACCCCAGGGCTGTAAAGGACAGGAGGTCGAAGTTGATTCTGGCGGGACTTTTGCCCCCGGATTCGGCTTCGACCTCCTCTTCCTTGGTGGCACCTGCCGCGGCAGTGCCCCCTTCCACCCCTGCTCCCCTGTCCGGGACTCAACCACCCACCTTAGGTCAGGAGGAGAGGGATGCTAGGCGGGAGAAGAAGAAAGACTGACACCACAAGCGCCGGGCCGAGTCTTCCTCCTCAGCTCCGCCAGCTAAACAAGCTGCTTGTTCCAGGGATTCCGGGCATTCTCCTTCCCGGCTCCACTCACCCCACTTCTCTCCAGAGTCGGAGGAGGAGACCCCGTCACCTTCAAGGTCATCGAGGTGGCACTCCCGGCCCGCCTCGGCCTATTCTAGGTCCACCCGAAGCTTGTCCGACGCAGATATGGACCGGATGATGCGTAGGTTCCTCCAGGCCCAGCTGCAGATGGGAGTGCTCATACCCCCCCCCTTCCAGGGGGGAGCTCGACCCCCTTTTTTGCCCCGATTGCATCTTCTTCGACCCACTTCCGGGGTTCGGAGCCTTCGGATCCGGGTTGCATAGGAGCCGGGGGATGTTCGCCGATAGTGCTTCGTACTTCGGCTCCGACTGCACCCTCGAGTTTGTTGTGTCCCTTTTCGGATCCGAGCTTTGGATCCGGAGGGGTCAGTGTGTCTTCGGCTCCATCTCTGTCGGAGCATACTGGCCCTTCGGATCCGATTGCTTTGGCACCGGCTCCAATCCACACATCAGATCCGAGGGGGCTGCTCTCGGATCCTAGAGAGAGCAATTCTCCCTCTGCGTTCGATGTAGTGGAGAGGGTATTGTCGAGGAATTCCAGGCCCCAGGCTCCGACTACGGGTCCACCCTGCACTCTCACTGATGGTCCTACCTTCCATCACCCGGCCCCAGAGACAGCCTGCGCCTACGTCCCAGATGGTTCCCTTAGAGGAACAAGATGTGGTTGGTGAGGCCTCTTCGGACAGCCCCCCCGTGGAGGTCCCTCACAAATGTAAGTGCAAGAGGACGCACTTGGACTCATCTGAGTCTTTGACAGAAGACATGGACTTAGAGGAAGGGGAAGGTTCCCCAAGGTCACCCCCCAAGGACATCTCCTTCGGAGACATTATGGAAATGCTTCGAATTAGAGGGGGGTGGTCAGCCCAAAAGCCTTCCTCGGATGAGTCTGTGTTTCTGGAGGCGTTTGACTCGGGCCCATCTTCCTCTTGGGTGCCCCCTCCCACCGATCCCCTAGTAGATCTCATCACTACCAGGGCATGGAAGGAACCAGACACTGTTGAGCCCATTCCAAAGACACCGGATAAAATCCTTAGCCCCTCCACTGATAGGACGGTATGGAGCTAGGGTGCTCCTCTAGATGCCATTTTGGTGGCGGCTGCCACCAAGAGGGAACTGGCCCAGGAGAGTTCCTTGGTCCATCCTCCCGACAAGGAGTCTTGGACGATGGACCGCCTGGGGAAGCGGATGTTCAATTCAGCTACCTTCACGGTAAGGTCGCTGAACTATATGGCACATGTCATACGACTCCAGCGGGATCTCATCAAGGAATATGCCGGGTCGCCCCCAGAGTCCATGTCGACTGAGGATAACAAGGTGTTCTCAGCTCAAATGGCCACTCTTAAGTCCATCTCGAACACTTCTATGCGGCTCCTCTCCCATGCTACAGAAGGAGCCGCTAGAGCTAGTGGAGCGGGCGTTGTTTTGAGATGACATGCTTGGCTCCGCCTCTGCGATTTTGCAGAACCCTTCAAGGCGTCCTTCACAAATGCCCCCGTTTGACGGTTCTTTGCTTTTTGGCAAGACCGTCTGCGACATGCTGGTCCAGAGCGAGAAAGACGGGAAGACGTTGTCTGCCGTCGGAGTCCGCTTCTTGGCTCCCCAGAGGTCTTTCTCCAGGAACCAAAGGGGACAGAAGTCTCAACAGTCCCATTTTGCTCTGGACCCCCTTGTCCTTCAGAGGCAGAGGAGGACAGGGTGGACGCCAGCCCAGAGGCAGAGGGGGACGGAAGAATTTCGGGTCAAGAGAACCCTTTTCGGATTGGCCCGCACAACAGCCCTGAGGTGTTACCCGACTGCTTCTCTCTGGAGGCAGTCTGGGGACATTCCTCGAGGCACCTAGCAGTTTGGGAGTCCATTACAACAGATTGCTGGGTGCTTCAAATCATATCCAGAGGTTACAAAATTCCCTTTCTGAATCCCCCTCCCAGATCCCGGAGCTTCCCCGATGTCCCACCCAATCAGAGAGGCAGCAGCCGCAGAAATAAAGCAGCTGCTAGAAAAAAGAGCGATCCAGCGCGTCCCCCTAGACCAGTCCGGATCGGGCTTCTACTCCAGGTTCTTTCTGGTGCCAAAAAAGACGGGGGACTTAACGCCAATCCTCGACCTGTCCTTACTAAACCTGTCAGTGGCCAAAGAAAAGTTCCGGATGGTCACCATTCAATCCATTCTCCCTCTCTTACAGGAGAATGACTGGATGTGCTCGATAGACGTAAAGGATGCGTACTACCACATATTGATGGACAGACGGTCCAGGAGGTTTCTCCGCTTCCGGCTAGGAGCCAGTCACTATATCAGTTCAGGGCCCTCCCCTTTGGTCTCACCACAGCCCCCAGGGTGTTCACCAAAGTTTTGGCAGTAATAGCAGCCCACCTGAGACTCCAGGGTACACAGGTCTTTCCCCTACCTGGACGACTGGCTCCTGACCGGCCCCAACAGGCATCTACTATGTTCAGCCAGAAATTACTTCCTCCACCTGGCCTCCCGGCTGGGAATCACAATCAACCTCAACAAATCTTCCCTTCATCCAACCCAGGTCTTAGACTTCATAGGAGCCAGATTAGACACAAACCTATTCAGAGTCTTCTTAACTCTGGACAGGATTCGTACCCTGAAGCGTCATGTACTGGCCCTTTTACAATCCTCGGCTCCTCCAGCGGAATTGGTTCTGAGGGCTCTAGGTTCGATGGCGGCCATGATCAATCTGCTACCTATAGCGTGCTTGAACATGAGGGTACTACAATGGACCTTGCAGGTTCAATGGTCCATCCTGCTACGCCCACTGAGTTCACCCATCTCCCTCAGCAGGGCTTGCAGGAATTCTCTGCTCTGGTGGCTCCAATCACCGGATCTCCAGATAGGGCGCCCCTTTTCTATGTCCCCGCCTCTAACCACGGTGACCACGGATGTTTCTCGCCTAGGGTGGGGGGGGCACTGTATGGGCAGAACCGTCCAAAGCACGTGGACCCATTCAGAGACCTTATTGCATATCAGTGTCCTAGAGATGAGAGCGGAGCTTTTGGTGTTGCAAGCACTCCAAGCACTTCTTCCCTTAGGGACAGTTGCAGTTCAGACAGACAACATGTCAGTGGTCTGGTATATCAACAAACAGGGGGGAACCAGATCCTACCCACTTTGTCAAGAGGCAATGAAAGTTTGGGAATGGGCGATCTCCACCAACCGCTTTCTCATAGCGACGCACATTCCGGGTCGGTCGAACATTTTGGCAGACAGGCTGAGTCGAACCATCCTCTCGCCGTACGAGTGGTCTCTGAACCCCAGAATAGTGAAGCAAATCTTCCTCAAGTGTGGTCAACCCTGCTGCGATCTATTCGCATCTCCTTCGAACGCAAAGTGCAGCGACTTCTTCACTTTAATTCCCCCACCAGGGGAATCCCCCAGAGAGGCTCTGGTGCATGTTTGGCCATCCGGTCTACTTTATGCTTATCCTCCTCTTCCCCTAATGCTGAAATTCTTGCAGAAAGCCCGTCGGTTGGAGAGTAGAGTGTTCCTCATAGCCCCATTCTGGCCTCGTCAAACATGGTTCCCATGCCTATGGTCTCATCTAGTGAATTCTGCATGGATTCTAGATCCCACCCCGGATCTGATCTCTCACCCACTGGATTTACCAACTCCGAACCTGGACAACCTCAAGCTCAACAGCTTGGCTGATCCAGTTCCAGTAATAGTTAGGACTCCTGGTATCTCATCCCCTGTTAAGGCTATTTTAGTGGCTGCTCATAAACCTTCTACGAGAAAGGTTTATAACAGCAAATGGAAACGCTTTACTATCTGGGTGGAGCATAGAAAGATGGTTCCCTTTACAGCTCCCATACCAGCGGTGTTAGAATTTTTGTCGACCTTATTCGACCAAGGTGCTAGCTCTTCCACGGTCAAAGTCCAGTTAGCTGCGATTTCCCATTATCATGTGAGAAGTGACCTCGGTTCCTTAGCATCTTCCAAATTATATAAGACTTTCTGAAAAGGCACCTTCCTCTTAAGGCCTCCGGTGAAAGATGCAGTCCCTCCATGGGATTTAACTCTTGTTCTCCAGTCCTTGACCGGCCCTCTGTTTGAACCCGCAGCCTCAGTGGACCTGAAATACTGATCTTGGAAGGCGGCCTTTCTCATCGCTATCACTTTGGCTAGAAGGGTTTCAGAGCTTCAATCCCTTTGCCAAACCACCGTACTTGGTCTTCCATAAAGATAGAGTTTCCCTCAGGACCAATCCCTCCTTCTTACCTGCTTCTGAGTCCAATATTAATCCGTCTATTAATTTACCAGTTTTATTTCCAAATTATCAAAACAAGGGTGAATACAAATTACATTCTCTGGACGTACATAGGCAATTGAGATTCTACTTGCACAGGACCGCTGAACATAGGCAATCTGAGCAACACTTTGTATCCTTTGCAAGACCATCTTTGGGCAAACCAGTATCAAAAGTTACATTGTCCAGATGGATTTCCCAATGTATACTTCTTGCATATAAGAGTTCTGGTAGACCTGAACCTGAAAGAGTCCACGCTCATTCTACCCGATCGATTTCTACTTCTGCTGCCTTTTGTTCCAGTGTGTCCTTGGATGACATTTGTTCAGCAGCCACTTGGGCTTCATCCCATACTTTCATTAACCATTACAAGTTGGATCTAATCTCCAGAGGAAGAGCATCCTTCAGCTCTGCAGTGCTCCAGAATATCCTTCCATGAGGACCCCCCAAGTTTGGGTAGTTGGGGACTCTGTCCCACAGGTTGATGGACAAATGAAGTTAACTACTTCAGATAAAGAAGTTATGTACTCACCATAACGTTCCATCTGAGTAGGTAAACTTCATTTGTCAGCAACCAACCCCCCCCCTCCATCCCCCTAACCTATAGTGCGTCCTAGAAGGATTCCGTGTCCTTTTCTCTGGATAGCACCGGGTTAGGAGTTGCAGGTGATCCTTTTGTTGTAATATGCTGTTTTACGATAGCAAACTCGATCTGAGGTCAGAAAGGGATGGCGGGGGATTATGGGTGAAGGGAGGAGCTTGGAGCTTGGATCTTAGCTGTTTGAAGCTGCCGGCTCGGATCCGATATGGATCCGATACCCACAGTTTGCTGACAAATTAAGTTTACCTACTCAGATGGAACGTTATGGTGAGTACATAACTTCTTTTTTCTTTTGATTACCAGGATTTGCCATTATCTACCTGTGAGGATTCTGATGCAGAGGATTCCATTCCCTCTGCTTCCCCTCCAGAAGATTTTTCTTTTGGTGAAACCTTGCACACTCTTAGGGAGCATTTCCGCTGGGAAAGCCAGGATTACTCTGACTCCAAAAAGAGGCTTAAGGAATTTTTACTCCTCCCTCAACACAACACAGGCCTTTAGCTATCCCTCCTTGTCTGGACATTGTAGATGATGCCTTCTTGGAATCTAGTCTGGCCCCAGACACTTTACCTCCAGCTCCCAGAAAACCTGACCGGTATTGCAGAGTACCTGACTCTCACAAGTTCCTCTTCAAGAATCCTACTGCAGATCCAGAGACCATTTGCCAAGGACCAAAGGGCTTTAAGGCTACTGCTGCCAAAAACCCTACCCCCTCTGATGGAGATTTCAGGGCCTTGGACAGATGGGGTAAGAAGGTATACACTTCTGTTACTTTGGCCATTAGGGCCTTAAATTGCTAGTTTCATATGTTAAAGTATCAGCAGCATATTATGGGACTTCTTAAACAGAAAATTATGTTGATTCCGGACTGTGCTGAACATAAAGAATTACAGGATTTAATGCATTCTACTGAACAAGTTGGTAAACCTACTTTGCAATGTGATTTTGACTCTTTAGAAGCATCTTGCAGGGCTGCTTTCACTGGGTCTGTACTTAGAAGGCATGCTTGGCTTAAGGAGCAAAACTTGCCAGATCATGTTAAAGCTAAACTACTGGATGCTCCCTTAAACCAAGACTGCCTGGCAACAAGGCAGAAGAATTCCTTAAAAAGATGGAGGAAAATGCTAAATCTATGCAAACTGTTAAAGATTTCCTGCAAGTCCAGCCTCTCAGATTTAGTAGGCATTGGCCTTCTAAGAATTGGTCCTTTCCAGTCTCTTCTAGGCCTTCTCAGTCCAAACCCAGGAACAGCAGACCACCTAGGTTACAGTCTCAGCCTACATACAGGCCTAAGCAGTGGGGGGCTCCCACTTCCAAAGCTGGAAGTAGTAAGACAACCCCTTATGGAAAAATGTCACAGTGACATAACTTTGACCCTTCCACGCCCTGCTCAACTACCTGCTCCCTTAGGAGGAAAGCTTGCCCTGCATGCAAAAAACTGGGAACTCATTACCCAGGGCAAATGGGTTTTAAATATAGTTTTCCATGGATACAGATTCTACTTCCACACCTTACCAACCCCAAACGGTTGGCCAGACCTACCCCCAAATCAGTGGGCAGAGGCTCAACAGCAGGTTCTCTCTCTTCTAAGTATTAGGGCTATTCAACCTGTCCCAGTAGAAGAAAGGGGACAAGGTTTTTACTCAAGACTTTTACTGAGGCCAAGTGGTACAGTGGTTAAGGTATATGCCTTTCAACCACAAGGTGCAAGGTTTGATTCTCACCACTGGAAAGAGCTTTACAGATTGAAGATGTATATTTTTTAAGGGTTGGGAGGGTGGCTTAATGGTTAAGGAGTTTGCCTTACAAACACACTGTGCAGGGTTTGAGTCTCACAAGGGATAATTGGCTAGGCTTAAAATGGCTCACAAGGGCAGTTAGCTTAGTACTAAACTATGAACCTATGAACTATGGTACCCAGAAAAGACAGCTCCTTGCTTCCTATCCTGGACCTCTCTATTCTAAACACCTTTTTGGTAATCCCAAAATTCAAAATGCTAACACTTCAACAGCTGCTTCCTGTGCTAGGCAAAGATGCCTGGTTGGCAACCTTAGACTTAAAGGAAGCTTATCTGCACATTCCAGTAAGGTAATCTTGCAGGAAATACCTATGATTCATAGCAGGCTCCATGCACTATCACTTCTCTGCACTTCCCCTTGGCTTATCTACTGTGCCCAGTCAGGGTATTCACCAAGTGTCTAACTCCAGCCATTGCATTTTGCAGGCGGAGAAATATTCAAATATACCCATACCTGGACGATTGTCTAATTCAGGCAGAAAGCCAGGACATGCTATTAAAACATCTGGCATTTGTAAAGAAACTTCTAACCTCGCTGGTGTACACCAGAAACGAAAAGAAATCTCATCTGGTACCCTGCCAACAGATTGTATTTCTGGGAGCAAGCTTGAACACAACTTTCCAGATGGCTTACTTCACGCCAGAGAAAAAAGTTTGTTTGACAGCCTACTTCAAACTACTGGCCACAAACACCCAGCTATCTGCAAGGAAAATTTTACAAGCTCTGGGGTTCATAGCTTCTTGCATTCTACTAATTCTATATGCAAGACTACATATGAGGAAACTACAATGGTATCAACATTTTCAGGGCCTGGAATCAATGATTCCTATCATTCCTTGTATAAAGACAGAGTTCCTTTGGTGGGCAGAGGCCTGCCACCTCAACAAGGAGCTCCCTTTCAGTCTACCCCCTGCCGCCCAAACCCTGATTACAGACGCATCAGACTATGCATGGGGGTTCACTTGGCAGGGCATTGCATTCAGGGCAAATGGAACCAGAGTCAGATGCACTTTCATGTCAGCCAAAAAGAAATGTTAGCTGTATAGAATTCCCTGACAGCCTTCAAGGACCACATCCTTCCAGGACAATTATTGGTAAAGACAGACACCACCACACTTATGTGGTACGTAAACAAGCATGGGGAAACCAACTCGTACCCTCTCTGCAGACTAGCCATGGCTCTGTGGAACACAGCCTTGAGCTACCAAGTACACCTACAAGCTTAATTCCTGCCAGGCAAGCTAAATTCACTGGCAGACGACCTAAGCAGAAATTTCATGGACCTACACGAATGGAAACTGGAACCAAAAATATTCAACCCTTGAACAAATGGGGCACTCCAGAGATAGACCTGTTTGCCTCCCCCCAGAACTACCAGTTGGACAAATTCTGCACAAGGACTCCCCACAGTCAAGCTTGGAAAGTGGATGCCCTGTTCTTTACCTAGGAAAGCCTCTCAATTTATTCCTTTCCCCCTCTGCTTCTCCTCTCGAAGGTTTTGCTAAATATCAAACAGAACAGACCAAGGACAATTCTTATTGCACCAGACTGTCCTTGCCAGCACTGGCACCCCCTCTTGTGCAACATGATACTGTTGGATCCATGGCACCTACCTCAGACACCTTCCCTGCTGTCCCGGCAGGCGGGCCAGATTCTGCACCCATAGCTTCAAACCCTGAACTTTGCAGCCTGGCTAATTCCTTGAGCTCTCCAATAGCATCCCTCAGTAAGCAGGTACTAGAGAGGTCATTCTGGAAGCAAGGAGACCTAGTACTAGAAAATCCTATGCTGAAAAGTGGAAAAGATACTGTTCCTGGAGCTAGACCCTGGGTATGGGCACTAACGGTGCCCAGTTTACGTCATATTCTTCAGTACTTAACAGAAATGCTCCAGAAGGGCCTATCCTTCTCGTCAATTAAAATTCATGCCTCTGCAATTTCATCACATTATAATACTGAACATCCCATCTTCTCTCACACCCTGTTAAAGCAGTTCCTCAGAGGGGCTAAAAATTTAAGGACCCCCCCAGGCTAGCCCTTATTCCAGCCTGGGAACTTAACTTTGTATTGGAAAAGCTCACTCTCCCTCCATTTGAACCAGCTGCAACTGCAGAGTTGAAAATTTTTTCATGGAAACAGCCTTCCTTCTAGCCATCATGTCAGCAAGAAGAGTGTCTGAATTACAGGCCCTCATGGCAGTGGAGCACTTCATTATCTTCTATGCAGACAGGGTTTCCCTCAGGACCAATCCTTCCTTTATGCCCAAGGTGGTGTCTAGTGTTGCCCTAAATCAGTCCATTCATTTGCCTACCTTTTTTCCTAATCCACATAACAAAGGAGAACGAATTCTGCACTCTTTGGATGTGCACAGACAACTTAGATTTTATTTGGACAGGACTAAGCCTCTCAGAAAATCTGAACAGCTGCTTGTTGGCTTTGCTGCAGGGGCAGAGAGGAAGGCCATTTCAAAGCAAACCATTTCTAAATGGATAGCCCATTGCATTCATTTCTGCTGTAAGCACCATGGAAAACCTACCCCACATGGGATAAGATCACATTCCACCAGGGCTGCATCTACCTCTACAGCCTTCCTCAGAGGGGTCTTTACCAGGGACATCCTAGAAGCTGCTACCTGGAGCTCTGTTCATACCTATTTTTTCTAAATCCAGAGCTGGTTTTGCCACTGCAGTATTGCAAGGCTTAATAGCTGGTCCTAATGCTCTCTTAACTTCCTCCTCCCTTGTTTAACTTTGGGAATCTACCCAAATGTAATGACTGCAACAGTGAAACACGAAGAACATAGTACATTTGTGTACACATACCATAAATGTAGATGATCCAGTGTATTCACTGTTGCAGTCCTGGTTACTCTCCCTCTAGCCCCCTGACTTCTCTTGGCTCTACCTTTCCTTCTTGTTTGGTGTATTAGAGCTTTCTGGTGCATTTGTTTTTTGTTGGATGTGTATCATAACATATAATTGCTTCCCATTATGGGGGCACCTGACATCTGGGGCAAGAAAAACTGATGTAATGGCGTCGGCTGCATGTTTTATACCTTTGACGACCTGACGTCATTGAAGGAGGACAGCATCCGATGCAGGAATCCAAGACTCTGGTATTCAGGCCGGCTGTGTGCTGCCTGCAGGCAGACAACCCAAATGTAATGACTGCAACAGTGAATACACTCGAACTTCTACATTTATGGTAAGTGTACACAACTGTACTTTCTGGATGGTTACTGTCCAGTCCATTGTGCCTCTTTTACACAGTTTTCATTGGATGTGCTCTGTGGATCTCCAGGATGTGTACTGTCATATAGAAATAGACAGGCACTCCAGATGACGTCTCCATTTTCATGTAGGGTCTAATCATTATCAGTTCAGGATCCTGCTATTTGGTTTCACCACAGCCCCCCGGGTGTTCACCAAATGCATGGCAGTTGTCACAGCTCACATGAAACTGCAGGGATTCCAAGTGTTTCCTTACCTCGATGATTGGCTCCTCACAGCTCCCACCAAGCATCTGCTCTCAGTGTGTGCTTCATCAGTTCGGTCTGTTGGGGATTATAGTGAATCTCCCCAAATCGAATCTGATTCCATCCCAAAATTTGGAGTTCATCGGGATTCAGTTGGACACTGTGTCAGAGATTGCAGCACTCCCTCACCTCCATGTAAATCTTATCAGATCTCATGTCCACTGCCTTCTAGAGATGACTCATTCCCAGGTCCACCTTATTCTCATGGCCTTATGGTCCATGGCAATGGCAGTATTATCTGGTGCTGTTAACCAGGTTCTACATGAAGGTTCTGCAGTGGACTCTAGTGGTCCAGTGGTCTTCCCCATCTCATTTGGTGACAGCCTCAGTCCATCTCACTCCAGTGTGCAGGTGTCATCCCCTTTAGTGAGTTCAGTCTCCTGACCTTCTAGCAGGCAGACCATGCTCTCTTCCTCCCCCCAGTGCCACCATGACCTCTGATGTTTCCATGTTGGGATGAGGGGCATTATCAGGGAAAGATTGTCCAAGGCACATGGTCCTTCATGGAGACCGAATTGCACATAAACATAGTGGGAATAAGTGCAGTCCTCTTCATGTTGCAAGCCTTTCAGGACGGCTTCCCTCTGGGTACCAATGCACTTCACATGGGCAACATGGCTGTTGTGTGGTACAGGCAAGGGGGCACACGCTCTTATCTGCTTTGTCACGAAGCCGTAAGGGTGTGGGACTAGGCGATATTCTGGAGGCGCTTTCTTCTTGCAATGCACATTCCCAGCGAGTCCAGCATATTGGCAGAAGATTCAGCAGGGCAATTCTGTGTCTTCACGAGTGGTCACTGAATCCTTCAGTGGCGAAAGAAATCTTCCTTCACTGGGATCAGCTGAACTGCGATCTGTTCATGTCCTCTCACAACCACAGTTGCATCTGGCATTTCGCCCTGATTCCCTGTTGGGAAGTCCCCCAGGGATGCTCTGGCTCACAATTGACCTCTGGGTCTCTCTTCCACCTATCCTGCTATACCTCTCTTCCCAGGAGTTCTTTAGAAAGCTCGACACCTCAAGGCCATCTTGATCCTCATTGCCCCCTTTTGGCCTTGGCAAATGTGGTTTCCCCTCCTACGGTCTCATCTGAAATTACCCCCATTGGGTACTACATCCGTTTTCTAATCTGATTTCCCATCCCCCAACCTTCAGACTTCATCTGACAGCAAGGTTTGGCCACTTCCCCATAATCTTGAATCAGTCCAGGTTTGCTTCTCCCATCAAGAACATTATTTTGGCCTCTCAGAAGTCATGCACCAGGAAGGTATATGTCAGTAAGTGGAAAAGGTTTTCTTTTTGGGCCAAGCAGTGAAATCTTGACCCCTTCTCTGTTTCCACCCCAGACATCTTACTCTTCTTTTCTTTGCTTTTTCAAGTAGGATATCGAAGTGCAATTGGCGGCTGTCTCCAACTTTCATGTTTGCAAGGCACCTACCCTTTCCTGTCGCCTTTGTAAGGCATTTTTGAAGGGTGTTTTTCTGCTCTGACCTCGTGTGAAGGATCCTTCCCTCCTTGGAACTTTTCCTTTCTGCTGCAGTCTCTTACACAGAGTCCCTTTGAGTCTGCTGGTACATGTGACATAAATTTTTTGTCGTGGAAGACCGCCTTGCTGGTAGCCATGACTTTGACAAGAGTAGTTTCAGAGTTGCTGGCTCTTTCTATCAAACCGCCTTACACAGTGTTTCATAAAGGCAGAGTGGCTCTTCAAGCTAATTCTTCCTTCATGCCTAAGATAGCCGTGGAAGCAAATCTTAATCAGTCAATACAGTTGCTGGTTTTCTTTAACTTTTCTAATAAAGGGGAATATCTGTTGCACACGCTTGATGTTCATAGACTGGTACGGTTCTACTTGGGTAGAACAAAAGGTTTCCGCACATCTGACCAGCTTTTCATGGCATTGTCTCTTAACTGAAAGGGTCATTCAGTCTTCAAAGTTACTATTTCTCGTTGGATTTCAATGTGCATTTCCTTTGCTTGTTCTTCTAAAGGCTTTGTTCTTACCAGGTCCAGTCAGAGCTCTTTCCACTTGATTAATGGCTACATCAGCTGCCTATTTGGCCTGTCATTCTGTAGATGAAATTTGTGCCGCAGCCACCTTGCCCACTCCTCACACTGTTGTCAGCCATTATAAGCCTGACCTTGGAGTCAAAGGAAGCCCTGTTCCTGGAGGCACAGTTCTTTGGCATGTCCTTCCATGGGCCGCCCAGGATTTAAGGTAGCTGGGGACTCTGACCCAAGAGCGAGGAATAGTGACATGGATAACATCAGATAAAAAAGTTATGTAATTAACATAGCTAATCATCTGTGTTATCCTGTGTCACTATTCATCACAATCTCTCCCTCCATCCCTTGTCCTGTGAGACATAGAGGAAGTGGAGATGTCCTGTCTGGTGGTTAAGGTCTGCCTTAGCTGCTTTTTGACTTCAGGGCAAACTCGATCTGAGGGGTTAGAGGGCAACAAGGGATTGTGGGAGTGGGAGGCATTCGAGCCTAGCAGCTGTCTGCAAAGTTGCTGGCTTGGATCAGATATTGTATCCTACGACCCAAGAGTGACAAATATTGACATAGGATAACACAGATGCCAAGGTATGGTCAGTACATAACTCTTTTTTTATTGATAGTTACTTCAAGAAAGTCATAATCTGACTACATGCCTTACCTAGCAAACCACTAGATCTGATTTTTTTTTTTAATAAAATCAGAGTACCTTAATTCTTAAAGTAGCCTCAGTGACAGCTTTGAACCAAGACATTTATTTACCAGTCTTCTTCCCAAACTGTTCTAACAAAGAGTAATATCTGCTACATACATTGCATGTGGACAGACAGCTAAGATTCTACCTTTACATGAAGTAAAAATTTTGAAAGATAACTTGCTTTTTCTGTTTTTCCAGCAAGATAAGTAAATTAGGATGTTTTTCGTGTTTCAATGTTGCAGTCATTACATTTGGGTAATCTGCTGGCAGGTTGCCCTCAGTCGGCCTGATTAACAAAGTCTTGGGTCCTGCATTGTTTGCTGTCCCTTTTTCCATGACATCAGGTCGTCAGAGGTATAAAACATGCAGCCAGTGCCATTTTCATCAGTCTTTCTTGCCGCACGGTGCCCGAAGCAGAAGCAGTTTGCAAGCACCAGTCGGCCGACTCCTGAAATTTTTGTTTTTGAGTTTCAGAACTGAAGTTTTCAACCTAAAGCTAAGTACCCCGTTGGGGAAACTTTTTCTTGCTCCTTACCAATGTCAGTAAAAGTTAATAATTGTATTACTTGTGGGAAGCAAATACCTCACAAGGATTTTCATTTGTACTGTATTCCTTGCCTAGGCCCTGACCACAACGTGCCTTGCTGTCAGTTTTGTGCCAAATTTAATCAACGCACTATTAAGCGTCTGTATATTTTTGCATCAAAATATTTTGGCTCAAGATTTAACTATCCAGAAATGTTGTTGGTTAGCAATCTGACTACAGGAATACCTAAAAAATGCAAAGAAAAAGACAAAGACAGACCGTCGAGGTCCAAAACCAACGACGAAGCTTCTCCTAAGCCAGTCACCGGTTCTCCGGTACTCAGTGAGGTGCTTTCGCAGCCCCTGATACCCGCTCCTTTTGACTCGTGGGCCTCTACTGAGACCCATTCGGAGTCCGGTATGCCGCGAGACACTTTAAGTATTGAACCCGTGGATGTCTCTACCTTGGATGGGTCCGGAGCCGCTGAGCAGGCACCGGCTTCTGAGGGTGTTTTCAGGCCTAAAGATTTGTATATTAAACCGACGCCATCTTCAAAACTAAGGCCAAAATCAACTTCTATGTTTAAAAAAAATTATGCTTGGGCCACGTGCACAGGCCCCTATGCCTAAAAAACAAATGATCAAAATGGCTAAGGATTTAATTACCTTGATCAGGGGTACCCATCCCCCTCCTGCTAAGAGGCCTAGGCAAGGCACTGATTATGAATCATCAGATCAGGTTTCTGTTTCTTCTGTTTCCTCTTCTGATCAGGAATGATCTATTCCACCTTATGGGGACTGTGGTGCAGAAGATTCCATCCCTTCTGCTTCTCCTCCTGAGGATTTTTCTTTTGGAGAAACTTTTCATACCTTAAGGGAACACTTTCACTGGGAGAGTCAGAATTTTTCAGAATCTAAAAAGAGGCTTAGGGATTTCCTTCTTCCTCAGCATAGGCCTTTGGCTATACCTCCTGTTTTAGACATTGTTGATGATGTTTTCTCAGAATCCAGCATGGCTCCTGATTCCCTGCCTCTGGCTCCTAGTAAGCCAGACAGATATTACAGGGTTCCTGACTCCCACAAATTCCTCTTTAAAAACCCTACTGCTGACCATGAAACCATTTCTCAAGGTCCCAAGGGTGTTAAGGCTTCTACTGCTAAAAATCCTACCCCTTCTGATAGAGACTCCAGGGCGCTGGATAGATGGGGTAAGAGGGTTTACACATCTGCAACCTTGGCAATCAGGGCTTTAAACTGTCAATTTCATATGCTTAAATATCAACAGCATGTCATGGGCTTACTTAAACAGAAAATGATGTTGATTTCTGACAGAATTGCAGGATTTTTTGCATTCAGCTGAACAAGTTGGAAAGCATACATTGCAATGTGGTTTTGATTCCTTGGAGGCCTCTTGCAGGGCCGCTGTAACTGGATCTGTGATAAGAAGGCATACTTGGCTCAAGGAGCAAAATCTGCCTGATCATGTTAAAGCAAAATTGTTGGATGCTCCTTTACAACAGGACAGTCTATTTGGTAATAAGACAGAAGAAGTTTTGAAAAAGATGGAAGATAAAGCTAAATCTATGCAAACTGTAAAAGAGTTCCTACAAGTGCAGCCACCCAGGTTCAGTAGGCACTGGCCTACTAAGAACTGGTCCTTTCCAGTACCCACCAGAGCTGCTCAGGTCAAACCCAGACATTGCAAAGGCTCCAGGTTTCAGTCACAAGAAACTTATAGAACAAGACAATGGGGTGCCTCCACCTTCAAATCTGGAAGTAACAAGGCACCTTCCTATGGTAAACAGTCTCAATAACTTTCCACTGCAATCTCCAAGCACTTATCTGTTGGCCGTCCCTTTGGGTGGAAAACTGGCACTTCATGCACGAAACTGGCAACTAATTACCCAGGACAAGTGGGCATTAAATATAGTATCCCAGGGATACAGATTTCATTTCCACACGTTGCCAATCACAAACGGATGGCCAGAAAAAGAAAAGGGACCAGGTTTTTATTCAAGACTTTTCCTGGTACCCAGAAAAGACAAATCATGGCATCGAATTCTGGACTTATCCATTCTAAATACATTTCTGGGAATTCCAAAATTCAAGATGCTGAATCTACAACCGTTACTGCCTATGCTAGGCAAGGATGCCTGGTTGGTAACTCTAGACTTAAAAGAGGCTTACCTGTATATCCCAATCAGGGAATCTTGCAGAAGATACCTCCGCTTCAAAGCAGGCTATTTGCTTAACCAGTTCTCTGCACTGCCCTTTGGCTTATCTACTGCGCCCAGGGTCTTCACAAAGTGGCTGGCACCAGTAATTGCATTTTGCAGACATAGAAACATTCAAATTTATCCTTACCTGGATGATTGCCTAATTCAGGCAGAAAACAAGGACACTCTTCTAAAACATCTGGCGTTTGTAAAAAGACTTCCAACTTGTCTAGAGTACACCATAAACGAAAAAAAAAATCACTACTGGTTCCCTCGCAAATAATTACATTCCTGGGTGCAAGTTTGAATACAACTGCCCAGATGACCTACCTTACGCCAGAAAAACAAATTCAATTGATGACTTACTTCAAATAGGTGGCCAGAAAAACCCAGCTCTCTGCAAGACAAATTCTGCAGGCCTTGAGGTTCATGGCCTCCTGCATCCTAATAATTCCAAATGCAAGACTGCATATGAGGAAACTTCAGTAGTACCTAAAAAGCTTATGGAGTCAACATTGTCACAGCCTGGAAACAATTATTCCTATCATTCCTTGCCTGCAGCAAGAGTTCCTATGGTGGGCAGAGGCCTGCCACCAAAACAAGGGACTGTCATTCACTCCACCCCCTGCCGCCCAAACCCTGACTACAGACACATCAGATTATGCTTGGGGGCGGCGCATCTGGCAGGGAGATGCATTCAAGGCCAATGGAGCCCAAATCAAATGCACCTACATATCAACCAGAAAGAAATGCTAGCTGTACAGAATGCTCTGACAGCCTTCAAGGACTATCTTCATACAGGACAACTACTGATAAAGACGGACAACACCACAGTCATGTGGTACATAAACAAACAGGGGGGTACCCATTCCTACCCCCTTTGCAGACTAGCCATGGCATTGTGGAACACGGCCTTGACTTACCAAATACATCTACAAGCTCAATTCCTGCCAGGAAAGCAAAATGCTCTGGCAGATGCACTAAGCAGAAATCTTATGGACCCACACAAATGGAAACTGGAGCCATAAATCTTCAGCATGTTGACACACAAATGAGGGAGCCCAGACATAGATCTTTTTGCCTCACCCCAAAATTATCAGTTGGACAAATTATGCACAAGAATTCATCACAAAAAAGCTTGGAAAGTGGATGTTCTGTCCTTCAGCTGGAAAAACCTATCAGTCTATGCCTTTCCTCCTCTGCCTCAGCTCTTTAAGGTCTTACTAAAAGTCAATAACCAAAATCAAGCAGCAAGTGGTAAAGAATAAACTGATAAAAAACAAAGCACCACAGCCACCGAGCCCAAATAAATCCAAGTCCAAGAGAAGAGCTGACAATTAGCTTTAGGTGAAAGGTTTGTTTTATAACGCAAACAACAACACGTTTTCGTCTTCAACTTTGTCAACATACACATACTATAAAAACAGTTGTGTTTTCTACTCTCCCTACACATTACAAATTCAAAGCAACCAATCAATGTCAGCAGTCATGTTAATTGCTTGATGAAACTTGTTTGTTTGTTTTTTATCTTACTAAAAGTCAGACAGGAAAAAAACAAAAATGATACTGATTGCTCCAGACTGACCTTGCCAACACTGGTACCCGCTCCTACACAATATGTCACACCTTCCTCCGTGGTACCTGCCTCTGACACCTAACCTACTGTCTCAGCAGAACTATCAAATTCTGCGCACTCAGCTCCAAACTCTAAATCTTGCAGCATGGCTAATCAACTAATCTCACCAGTTACATCTCTCAGCAAATCTGTGATGGATGTCATTTTGGAGGCTAGAAGACCTAGTACTAGAAAATCTTATGCGGACAAATTGAAAAGATTCTGTGCCTGGAACCAAGCACAAGGAATAAGCACAGCAATGCCCAATATTCCTCAGATTCTACAATATTTAACTGAGATGCTTCACAAGGGCCTATTTTTTTCTTCTATAAAAATCCATGCCTCTGCCATTTCAGCTTATTACAACACAGAGCCTCCCCTCTTTTCTCGTCCTCTGCTAAAGCAGTACCTCAGAATGGCCAAAAATTTAAGACTTCCCAGGAGATCACCAGCTCCTGCATGGGAACTCAATTTTGTTTTGGAAAAACTCACTGTACCTCCTTTTGAGCCAGCTGGTACTGCAGATTTTTAAATTTCTTTCCTGGAAAACAGCTTTTCTTTTAGCAGTTACTTCAGCTAGACGGATTTCAGAATTACAGGCTCTTATGGCAGTGGAGCCTTTCATTATTTTTCATCCGGACAGGGTGGCTCTCAGGACCAATCCATCCTTCATGCCTAAGGTGGTATCCAGTGTGGCTCTTAATCAGACCATTCATCTGCCAACTTTCTTTCCCAATCCACAGAACAAGGGTGAGTGGATTCTGCATTCATTGGATGTGCACAGACAACTTAGATTCTATTTAGACAGGACAAAACCTCTAAGAAAATCTGAGCAACTATTGGTGGCATTTGGTGCAGGGGTAGAGGGAAATCCTATTTCAAAGCAGACTATTTCTAAATGGATAAGCCATTGTATTCGTTTCTGCTATGTGCACCATGGTAACCTATCCCCAAGGGGGATCAGATTTCATTCCACCAGGGCTGCATCCACTTCTGCAGCCTTTGTCAGAGGGGTTCCTACCAGAGACATTCTAGAAGCTGCTACCTGGAGCTCAGTTCATACGTTCAACAAACATTACCAGTTACCTCTCTTTTCTAAATCCAGAGCTGGCTTTGCCACTGCTGTCCTGCAGGGCCTTATAGCTGCTCCTAATTCTGTATAAATCCATCCTCCCAACCATAGCTTTGGGAATCTACCCAAATGTAATGACTGCAACAGTGAAACACGAAGAACGTAGTACAGTTGTGTACACTTACCATAAATGTAGATATTCGAGTGTATTCTCTGTTGCAGTCCTGGTTACCCACCCTCCAGCCCCCTGTTTTTCTCTTACTATACCTCTTCTTTCTTTTAATATGCTTAAAAGCCTTTTTGGCGTATTTGCTTTTGATTGGAGGTATATTGTTTGTGTTCTAAATTTTATATATATATATATATATATATATATATATTTTTTTTTTTTTTTGGCTCCCCATTTGGGGGGGCACCTGACATCCGGGGCAAGAAAAACTGATGAAAATGGCGTCGGCTGCATGTTTTATACCCCTGACGACCTGACGTCATGGAAGAAGGCACAGCAACGACGCAGGACCCAAGACTTTGTTAATCAGGCCAACTGAGGGCAACCTGCCAGCTGATTACCCAAATGTAATGACTGCAACAGTAAATATACTCGAACATCTACATTTATGGTAAGTGTACACAACTATACTTTTCCAAAATGACTTTATCAGGGTGTCTTTGGATTGCATCTCCTTTTCCTTGTATAACAAACTACTGACCTCAAGGTCCAAGTTCTAGTCTACTAGATATGTCAACCTCCTTTTCTTCAAGTTCTAGTCCTTAGAGGGTGTTTATGCTACAGCAACATGGTCAGTAGTATATACCCTTATCAAAGTCCATAGTTTTGATCTCTTATTGAGATCCAGTGTTTCCTTTGGTTCTCCCATTCTTGCAGATATCCTGCCATGATGCCACCATGGAAGAAAGTAGCTGAGTATTCTTTCCTAACCATTGAGATGGATGGATGGAACAGTGTAGGAAGCAAAAGTTATGTACTTTCTATAATGATAGAACCTTGTTGGCCCTCTCAGTCTGTCTCTAAATCATCCACAGTCCCTCAGCCAAATTGTCACCATCCTTTGTGGATAAATATGATGGATCTAAGCCCAAAACCTTTTTTCCAGACTTTCTGCAGTACCTTGGTATTTGGTGGAGGGCAGACTCCATCCAAGGAACAGATGGACACACTGTATCATGAGAGTGGGAGGAGCTTAACAGTGCAGTGGCTTCTGTGTGCAAAATTGCTGGCCCAGATTCACCATGAGGAAGAGTAACTCGACTGCTGAGACAGACAGAGATGGACAATAAGGATCTGTCTTTATGGTAAATACTTACATATTATATTCTCTGACTGCTATATGAAAGCTATCTGATTGCAAATCTGCATGAATATCTTTGTGTGTGAGCTTGTATTTTAAAATAATTCCAGAAGCAACATTTGGCATTGTAAAATTTACCTTACTAGAGCTGTTTTATTTGACAGAATTTACATTTGAAGAGCATGCCACTATTGTGCGTTAATAAACTGTTTCTTGAGGTGATGGAACTGCACTTCTTGAAGTGGAAGTGTGAAAGGGAGATTGGTTGTTTCTGATTAGGGCAGTGACATTAGCATGGGAGAAATAACAACACACACAACACTGAAGGTGGTGGCTGATCTCTTTTTATTTTGAACTATTTTAGTTTGACAACAGTTTGACAGTTTTGACAGCTGTTAGAAAGGCATACATAAGTGTAGCCCAGAATTTTACTGGCAGAGTTATGGAGCTGGTAAGAAAAATTACAGCAACATGATCCTACTTTGTAAGGAGTCTGTGTTCATTCCTGTTTTCATCAGTTTTTGGACTGTATTTCTTGCCCATTGTTTCTGAGGTTTCACAGTGTGGACACATTAATGAAACCCATGCACTACTGTTAAATAATGTATAAGTAAGTGCTCTTTTTGGTCCGTGTCATGACTGGAAAAGGTGTGCAAACCTGCTGACTTGCCTGGTTAACAAATAAGTAAATAGTTCTCTTATGTTTAGCCAGCCTTACTGTGATGATTCCTGTCAACTTTTTCCCAGGGACTTCTCCACAGGACATGCATTTAAGGAACCAGTGAATGATAAGGAAGAAAATTTAAACTCTTCAACCACTGACATTTCTTCTCCTCAGAATAGTTAATTGCGGTTTCAGTTACCAGAGTCATGAGGTAGGGGCTTCTCCCTGTGTTTAAAACTTTCCGGAATCTTTGAAATCATAACTGTACATCCCAGAATCACAGGTGCTAATCCATGAGCCTGCTTTATTTAATGTGTAAATATGATGCTGACAGTTCCTGTTTGTTTTCCTTTTTATTTCTATAGACAGTATTCCTTTTCCATTTGAGACGCTTTCTTTTGGAGGGGAAGGAAGGTTGCTGGTTAGGTTTGGGAAGAAAGTTTATACATTTAATACCTAGCAGCTAAAGCCAATAAACATCCTAGCTTACAAGTTGTTATTAACAAAAGTATTTCTGGAATAAATTCACCATACCATATCTTAAGATGCCAGATTTTAAGGAGAAGGACAATGTGCAGCATTTACAAGTCAACAGAATAACTTGAATTATACTCTCTGAAGTGTTTCTGTGACACTGTAGATGCAGTGTCCAGAGCAGCAATGACTAGAGTGGTATTTAGTGTGAGGTAAGGGCATCATTTTGTACCTCCCACCCAAGTTTCTTTTTTCTACCTT
Source organism: Protopterus annectens (assembly GCF_019279795.1). Lineage (NCBI taxonomy): Eukaryota > Metazoa > Chordata > Ceratodontiformes > Protopteridae > Protopterus > Protopterus annectens. Next base: position 1,142,950,991 of record NC_056746.1, read on the forward strand.
AATTATTTTGAGAATAGGATAGAATGTTCTACAGGTTTCAAAATGAAGTACTCGTTTGTCAAGACACCTATTGCTGATTACACTGGTAAACCATTTTCAGTAAATACTGGTTGTAAGGAGATCTGGCTAATTCTTAAGGGTGAGGGGGGTTAAATGGGAGTGTCTGCCTCCAATAAATGGAAGCAGTACATTTGTATTTTGTTGATGACGTGGACCTATTGAGTTAATGCCCATTTTCGGAGTGCAGTAAAACTGCTTGTCTGAGTCTGGGGAGTACTGTGTGAACCATGCTGTACATCTGAGTGGTGAAATTGTGATTAATGGAAAGAAATTTCAGACAATAGGGAAGTTTATCAGTTTTTCAGAAACTGTGTATAGGAGAGACTAAAAGAACATTTATTTAAAAGGAGAGCTTAGGAACATCTCAGTGACATAATTAATGATAAGAATTATAATCCTGCCACAATACATTGTAGTAAGTTTGTTAATGGCTTGACTGCTTCTGTTTTATGACAGATGAGGAATAATGATGTTTTTTATGTAAAACATAGAAAAGAAGGAAGCATTTTTAAATGTGAAATATTTTTTTTAATTTTATAAACCTGATACGATAAACATGATACATGTACATGTATAGTAATAGAATGTAAGCCATAATAATAGTTCCTTTATTTCCTTGCAGTATACATGTTTTTAACAATTTTCATTTACTGCAACATTACAGAAGACGCTCATTTACTGCAATCCCTCAAGTTTCACTCCGTCTTCTCCTGAACATTATTATGCATTTATTATTCCCACAATTTCCATTGATTTCTGTATGATTTTCTCCACTTTTTTAAAGATCCCACCTGCAGTTCTTTTATTTGCTGTGCAATATTTAGTATTTTGGTTACATTATAGATTTAGATTTCCATTTTCTAGTAATTGTTTTTTTTGGCAGCAAAGAGCATTAAACCTAGTAAGGCCTTACTGTGAGCAGTTCAGAGTCTATACCCCAGTTCAAAAGAATAAGTTCTTAGTTGTAGCCATTTGCTTTTCAAAATTTCTGACAAAGTACCCTGCAGGGAATTTCTTTTAAATGCCAACTCGTTGCATTCCCCAAAACAAAATTCCCAGTTACCTCTGTCTTTCCCATCCCCAGCATTTGCTATCTACCTGAAGAAAAAAATCTCTGAAGTCTGCTAAGGGTATACAAACACCTATGCAAACACTTCCATGCAAAAATCCTAAACCTTCTGGACTTTCCGTACTTGAGAGTTGTACAGGTGTCTTTCTGTTATTCCTGTGTATGTCGCCTTTTCATTCTCTTCCCGATCTTTTCTAACTTGCTCCAATTGTTATAAGTATCATGCAATATTTTATATGCATTAATTGTCCCATTTTAACAGCAGCTTCTGTTCTAGAATCAACTAAAAAGTCTACCAGAGCTGTCCTTTCATTTAACACTCCTTTGTCCCTTTCTGTTTGCCTGTATTCTGTTGTTAACCCCTGGTGGTGAAGGCAGTCTCTAACCAGCAGCCCAAACTTCTACTTGGCATCATTCCACTCTGTTACATTTTACTCTGATTATTTGCTCCCAGTACCTTATTTCTTTTGTCAGTTTTCTCTAGTAAATTCTAGCCCCCCTCTTGCCTGTTTTCTGTATCCTTACATGCAGTCACCATTTTTGATAGTCTCCTTTCTGCATTCCCGTGATGACTTGGTTCTTAATACTTTCTGCTACCTTATGACTAAAGTATTCTGTATGGTTGGTTGTTCTTTTTGAGGACCTGTATCCAAAACTATACTCTCTCTCCTTAATTCACAAACTGCCGTTTCATCATCATCCCTTTCCATTTTGACTTGTACCCTTCCGTTTGTGCTATAAGCTTTGTTTGTGTAGCTCTAACGTACCCTGTAAACCATCTTGCTCTGTGAGAATAATCAGCTTATCCTACTTAACTCTCGCTCTCTTCCCCTCCCATATATATTCCTTCAATTATTTATGGTCCGCAAGTTCTCCTATGATTGATAAAAGTACACCTGACTTGTATATGAAACTAAAGGGGCTACAAGCATTTCTTTATCAAGAGCTTCCAACTTCACAATTTTGTATAATCTTTTGTTTAGTCTCTTCCTGCATATCCTTAGTTGCTATAATAGAAAATATTTGTATGCTGAACAAACTTTATTTAAACCACAGAAAAGCAAATTAGTACACACTCCATGCTAACAAGCCCAGCAGACACCATCAAGCAATGATGCCTAAGCAGCAGAGACCTCCAAAGCAGACATCCAAGCAACCTCCACCCTCAAACAACCACGTATCACATACTTCACAAAGTCAGTGTGCCACGCAACCACAGCCCTTAAGGCACAACAACACACCCAATACACTAGTAATAGATAACTCTGTTGTCAGGCACACTGACAGTCCCACTCACTAGAGTGAACAAGGAGAAGGTTACTGTAAGCTGCCTGTCAGGTGCCAGGATCCGTCACATAACACAAGCACTCAGGTCACTCCAAAACAAGTACAAATATGACTCTGTCATTGTACATGTTGGTGTGAACGACCTGAGACGTACTTCCCTGGACTGCATGAAAAGAGACATAGAGGAGCTCTCTGATCATGTAGCCCAGGCCGGTATGACCCTGACCCTGAGTAGCACCTTGTCCTCACCAAGAATTATGCCACAGTATGAAGAAAAAATGATCAGTTTTAACAATTGGCTAAACTATTGGTGTCGTTCAAAGGGGATCCAGTGTCTGTCAACCTGGGACGACATGCTCGACAAGCCACGCTGCTTCGCTGGAGATGGCTTGCACCTGTCACCCCTAGGCTTTAGAATACTGGCCAAGGCTCTTGCCACCCCCATAGTGCCTTTTTTAGGCAAGGCTCAAAAGACAAACCCACCTCCATAAACAACACAAGAAACCAGAAACTGAGGTAATGCTACTCCATGCCAGAAGTCTAAACCTCAAAATGCACACACTCGAGGCACTCCTTAGCATGGAGCAAATCGATATCTGTGCAGTAACAGAAACCTGGTTCAAAGCTCCAGAGAGCACCCCAGCACTACTAGGCTACAACTCATACCATACCTTTCGGCCCTAGGACCTGGACCGAAATACAAAAGGAGGGGGTGTGTCCATTTTCATAAAGGATGCCCACGGCTCCAGGTTAGTAGCACAGCACGAGGCCTCGGGGACCATCCATGTGCAACTATCAGTGGGCAAAGCTGCTTTTCAGATCATAGCCTGCTACAGATCACCTGTCTTGTCTCAGGATCCTCACTCAGCATTCCTGAGAACATTGGAAAATACAAAGGTCTTACCTAACACCATGATATTGGGAGATTTCAAATACCCAAACATTGACTGGGATAACTACTGAAGTACAAACTCCTTCGCCCAATGCTTCCTAGAGTTTATAAACTCAAACGCCCTAGAACAACTGGTCACCACGCCCACAAGAGGTAACAACATACTGGACATGATCATCACCAACATGGGGGGATCAGTACTCCACACCAGAGGTAAACCCCTCACTGGTAAGATCAGATCATAAACTAATCACACTGGACTTCCACATCCCGACCCCACCCCAAGTCAAGGAAACCACTGTGAAAAACTTTTCAAAAGCCAACTTCACAGTTCTCATGACCGAGGTGGAAAGTTTCATAGCCCCCTTGCTAAAGGATAATACTGCCCAAACCGCAGAATCCTTTACAAGTGCATTCTATGAGCATCTACAGGGATGCATGGATCGAGCCATCCCAAGTAAAACCAAAACTCACTCTTTCAAAAAAAGGAAACCAGTCTGGTGGTCCCAGGCAATAAATAAGCTTTACAACAGAAGGAGGAAATTACTACATGATAGAGCTGAATTCCAAAAAGGAAAGGCATCACTGATCAATATTAAAAAGAAACTACGATCCCTCATAAAACCATCCAAGGCCAGTTTCGAAAGAAAAATTGCCAAGGACTCTAAAGATGACCACAAAGCCTTCTTTAGCTATGTCAAAAATCTAGGTGGTAACTCTCAGATATGCTCTGAGCTAGTGCAAACTGGCAAAAAATACACTGAACCAACTGACATTGCCAACATCCTGGCTGACAAGTTCAGTGCAAACTTTATCCCCCCCCCTCACCCGCAAAAGGGCCCGTGTCCATCCCAGAAGAATGCAGAGCCCCTGACATCACGGACACGCAGGTAAAAACAGTCCTCATTAAAAGCTAAGAACACAGCATCTATGGGACTGGATGGTGCCCCAGGTTGCGTCTTACATGAACTCCAAAAGGAACTAAACCCTCACCTAAATTCACTGTTCAGACTCAGCCTTACCACAGGCTATGTACCCAAATAATGGCGTACAGCAGCAGTCATCCCGCTCCACAAAGGTGGTGCCACAACAGGACCTGGGAACTATCGTTCTATAAGCCTGACTAGCCTGGTCTGCAAAACTATGGAGCAAATCATCATGGAACTCGTATACAGAGACATTGGGAACCTCCAGACACTGGACCCTACCCATTTCGGCTTTGTTAAAGGCAGATCCTGCCTCCTAAATCTAGTTGACTTCTTTGAAACAGTTACCAAGGCCATAGATGAAGGAAAGGTAGTCCACACAGCCTACCTGGACCTCGCTAAGGCCTTCGACACCATTCCTCACTCTGGCATCATAGTTGCTCACCAGCTTGAACATTAACCCCTATGTCACGAGATGGATGGCCAACTGGCTCACGGATAGAACACACATGGTCAGAGTCGCGGGTGCCATGTCTGAATCTAAACCAATTATAAGTGGCGTCCCACAGGGCTCGGTCCTGGGACCCCCTCCTGTTCGGTATATACTTCTCTGAGGTACAGGCAACCACAGGAGGACTATGGCTGACCAAGTTCGCAGATGACTGCAACCTGGGGGCCATAATCGACTCACCGGCTGACACAGACATCCTCCAGAAGGGTCTCACAGAGACAGATACCTGGTGTCAAAACCATGGCCTCAAGCTGAATGCCAAAAAATGCATAGTCATCCCCTTCGGGAAAAACAAAAGTGCCCACAAATTATCATATAGGTGGTAATCCACTAAGTACGGACGATGTAATTAGGGACCTGGGGACCCAGGTAGAAAGCAACCTCTCCTTCGATAATCACATTGCCAAAGTGGTTAGAAATTCCTTCTTTGTAGCCCACCTAATCATGAAAGGGTTCACCTCTAGATCAAGAGAGGTCATTGTGCCCCTCTACTCATCACTCATTAGGCCTATAATAGAGTACAATGCCCCATTTGGAATGTACCTTACTCGACACCTGCAACAGCTGGAAAGACCACAGAAGTACCTCACCAAGAGGATCATGGGCCTCAAAGAGATGCCATATGCAGCTCGACTAAAAACCTCCAGCTTTACTCGGTTACTTACCGCCTGCTCAGAGGTGATCTCTTCCTGACGTATAAGGCCATGTCCAAACCGGAATTAATGGACATGCTCCACCTCAAGAAAACCAAATCTCTTAGAGCCACACGCTCCAGTGAACTAAACCTCAGCACAGCAATAAACAGGACATGCTGGAGGGATAGATTCCTGTCTCAGAGACTTCCCTCGCTCTGGAATAGAATCCCAGTTTGTTAGGCAGAACCCCTCGCTGACTCTTTTCAAGAGAAATCTTGACGAGTAGATGGGAAATCGTAGATTTACCCCTGGGATCACTTCAGTGGCCCTGCTAGACAGAGGCCCAGGAAACTAATTTAAAAGGGAGGCGAAAGCCAACACATTCTGGCTAGGCTTATAAATGCCCTTGGGCAGATAGCCTAGTACCTACCTATGAACCTGTGAACCTGTAAATCTATGTAAGCAACCCAAGACTGTACAGTCTAGTAACGTGTTATTATGCAAGACCATCTAATCTCAGTGCCTACCTGTACTGCCACAATTACGGGCAGGAGCTGTAACCATGTTGCATTAAGGAGGTACTGTAGGAGAAGACAGGCACTGTATTTCTTCCCCTAGTGGTGGGAAAGTATTCCATAGTTTTTCTATTGTTACAATTCACATTTCCTGTAGGATACTTTTAGTCTAGATTTTGTCACTTATCAAGACTATGTAACTTATGTAATTAATATCTTACGAATGCTAACAGATGCTCCCTGTAGTCATCAAATCTATATTGTTGCACACGTCCTTGTTTATCAAACCCTGCTTATCTCCATAATATATTGTTAGTAATAGTACCAGGTGTATCCCTGTCGTCTCTACCATGTGTCTTTTTACTTTTCAAATCTTTACTAATGTGCTTTACCTGCCCTCATTATGTTTATGTGTGGTGCCTGGATACTTGCGGTTGGTGGTTAATCCAATGCAGAATCGTGCCCCTTCTTACCTTCCAACATCAACACAGTTGTGCCAAGCCGGGAATTAATGTCTGCAATGTTACCTTCCAGTACTGTTGCCATTCTTAGTTGCCAAGCTTCTCCTTTAGGTGCCATTCTGTCTGTTGTTCCCATTTTAACAAGGCTCCATCAGAAGTTGTTTCCCTAAGCACTAAGCACTGCAGTGCTTTTGAATCTCACCACTTCCCTGCCACCACACCTTCCATTTTGTTTTATATTTCTTTGCTTTCTCTTCTTTATGACCTGCAGTTCTGTACTTGCCACTTTTTTCTTATTGTCAGGTTTTCCTTATGCTAGGCCATTTAACTTGAATCCATCCTGTAGTTATGGATTTTTGCCCATTAGCATCATTATCGCTGCTAATGTTTTATCCTCTTTATGAACTTGTTGATCTCTGCCTAGGACAAATAATTGCCTAGTCAGCCTAACCCTTTTGTTAAGCAACATATTTAATAACTTCTAAATCTTCTCCTTGTATGCATCTAGTTTACTACAGTCCCAAATATTGTAAGTCTACTTCTTCCTATTGTACTCCACAGGTATCTGCTATCCCTGGGAAAGTCTTTGTTAGCCTCATTGCTGTCGGCAGAAATTTTAAACTTCCTCACCTTTGATGTATAACTCAGGTGCTAGATCAGCCTCCCCAGTACTGCTGTTCTGTTTCTTCATGTATTTCTTTCTCCCAGAATACTTTCATCTTTTGTAAACATACCCTGTCCACTTTCCTGCCCATATCTAAACCTTCCCTTATGTGTCCCTCTAAACGACCCATTGCTACTGTTTTATTACCGTCTTCATCAGAAATTGGGGGTGTTCCACATTGTCACTTTTCCTTACCATATTCCTTAGTTTCGTAACCACATCCTGGTATTCCCATTTCAAGTTATCCTCCAAGTTATATTCTTCCTGTAGCTCTTCCTAATTTTGTAGTGTACCCATTCTGTATATTCATGACCATTGTAAAATGTTTTGCCTCCATCTCCAAAAGACGGTTCCTCTTTGCCTGTTTTTCTCTGATATCCCTATTGGTAATAACTTTTCCTCCCATCCCCTGAGGTCTTCTCCTTTTACATAACTTCTGCAGTTCTGCTACTATAGGCATCTCCTTAGTCATAATCCTTCTACCTACTAAAATTTCCATTATGTCCATTAACTTATCCCTGTTCAGGATCCTCTGTCATCTTCCTCTTCCAGTCTGCTTGATACACCTCCTCTGACATCCAGTATATTTGTGCAACTTGGCACACCGTCACTCCCAGGTCTCCCTTACCTTTAGCCAGTATTAGCACATCCCAGGTCGCCCTGTGTTTCTTCCCTTCCCATATAAATCCCTCATCAACTGCCTCAGTTTTCTACAGTATAGTTCTGCTGGCAGCTCTCACATAGCCTGCCTAGGATGCAAAAACTGCGGCAATATGTACAGTTGAAAGAGCTGCACTTTTTGGTCCAAATCTAATCTTATATTTTTCTACTTCTCAGCTTACACTATCTTTCTAAATATCTTGTCATATATTGTTACTCTGATATTTAATTTCATCAGTCCACATTTCTCCCTGCTGCTTACCTTCTAATTCCTGCCTCTCCATACTTATTGCAAGTGCTTGAGTTTTATTCTGATTTACTTTATATGTGGACCTCCTCTCAAATTCTAGCTAGAGCCCTTGGGTAGTTTGCTAAAAACAACAGAACATCATCTGCTTATACAGAGATTTTTTTATTTTTCCACCCAGTCATCCCCATCAGTTTCTGCCTTTCACACTACTGTTTCCAGTAGTTCCAGGTATGTAGCAAGTAACGTTGATGGTGAATAGCCATGCCATGTTCCTCTTGCCATTTTTACTTCCATCAACAATTTCCCAGGTCTTCACCAACATTTCTTCTACCTAATCCCAAAATTCTGTCCGCAATTCATCCTCTTATTGGGATTTCCCTTTCTTCATGTTCTTCATAACTCATATCTGTTCTTCCCTTGTTATGGGCGCCATCAAGCCTCTCACTTCGACTCCTTCAAAGGTGGTAACATCTGTTTTATCTCTTTTTCTATTCCTCTTCCTTCAATTAGCCCAGTTTGCCTTCTCCTTTGTATAGTCGGCTGTAATATTTCATAAAAACTTCTAAGATATCTGATGACTCTCTTCTCACTACCTCATTCCTCCGAATCTTAATTCAAGGATTCTACTTTCGATCTTCTGCTGTCGCAGCCTTACTGCTAAAGCTTTGGCTCCTTTTGCTGGAGTAGAGACTTATACCTTTTCAAGCCCTATTTTTTTCATTAATATTCTCTGGTTTATCCAGTCTTGCGTTCTTTTCTTAGTTTCCCTTTCCCTTTTTAATTGAGTTTGATCGTTTGCAGTACACAGCTGCTGAAGTTCCCTTAATTTGTCTGTCATGGCTTCCCTAGTAATTTTCTCATATTTCCATTTCTTAATTATTTTACCCTATATTCTTTCCATAATTTATTTTTTACACTCATCCCAGACCAATATGATTCCATGTCTCATTCCTATCTAGGGTCTTCCTCAACTCCTGTATTAACTTGTCCTCACCATTTCTAGATTCTAGTAGATAGCTTGATACGATGCAGTGGTCAGCAATTTTCTCTCCTCTAACAACGAGTGCATGGTCCGAGAACATCTCTTACTAACAACTTATTTGATCGAGTAACTCTCTCCTTTTCAGACCTACATGTTGTTGTGTCTTTCAGCTTTTCCCGGTTAGGGGTCGCCACAGCGGAAGTCCGGTCCGCTAATGATTGGCAGTTGATTTTTACATGCTGAGTTGCCGGCCCTAACGCACAACCTTCAACGAAGGTACGTCCATTCACGCATGTCTCCACAGAAGACGCTCTAGCTGAGAATCGAACAGGACAACGTCTTGCTGTGAGGTGACAACGCTACCGCAGCACCACCACCGCGGATCTTTTCAGACCTACATGTGCACTGACTAATCTCACCACATATTTTGCCTTAGTGAATTATGAATATATCCTTTATCTTTACCACCTTCTGCTGATTAATTTTCCAAATATCTTCCCACCCCACTGACCTCATGTTCTTTTGTAGGAATTTTCTTTTTCATAGGTTTTTCATTTTTCTCAAGCCCCTAGCTACGTCGATTTTACTTTTCGCTATGTTCTAGTCTTTTTTTTCAGTAAACGTATACTCTCCTAAAAAGCCACCAGCTTGGCCAAGAATGTTCTTATCAGTGTGACTTTACTTCCCAGTGGTAGATTACTGACATCAGAGTTACCTTCTAACCCTTCTGCAATCCTTGTACCTCAACAAACTTTTCTTTGTTATCTTCTGTTGTTTCCAGTAGCTGGAACGTCAGATTCTTCCTACAAGTCTGAAATACTCCCCCCTTTCCTTCTTTCTCTGCAGGAGGCTACCTAACACTTTATACCTTTTTTTCTTTCTTTACTTGCCTGATTTTCTCCTTTATCTGAATAATTTCTTTAATTGCTGCCATTTGGTTTTCTCCCTCTTGTCAGGTATCTTAGAGCCCTATCCCTTTTAACTATATTTGTCAAACCATTTACATTCTATGAGGCAACTCTTTCAATTCCCCCATTTTTCTTTTTGACGCTTCATTCTGTTTATGTTCCATTTTTCTTTATCTTTTTCCCTAATTCTAGTCGGGCACATACCTCTCAACTGTCCCTGATTTTGGCTCAGATTTTAGCTCTGCCCCTCTTAATCCCTCCTAAAACTAGTGACTTTTGGAGGAAAGGTGGTGAATTGCACTTGATGAATAATGACAGTAATTAAGAGTTATACTTTTTTTTACTTCAGAAAATGTGTATTAATTCATATGCTCTGATTCTGTCAATGTTTCAAGTTAATAGCACTAATATTTTAAAAGTGTCCCTGACTTTTTCTCGACTTATCCCTGATTCTGTTGAAATTTGTCCCCGAATGGTTGAGAGGTCTGGGACTCTGGCATCATTCCTTTGGTTATGTTTCATCACCCTCCCCTCTTCTATTGTTCCTTGACTTTTCCTATTTCCACTGTATTTTTGTCTTACAATTCTCTATGCTTAACTACTTTCTTTTTGGCAATATTTGTGATTACCTATCAACTAAAACTGATTAACGGGCATAAATGTTGGTGAGGGGGATTGTTAACCATACATACATGTATACACCTGTGACTTCTCTCTTTGGAGTCCTTTGATCTCTTTCTCGTCTGACAACGCTAGTAAGCATATATGGCTCACAAACTGCATGTCAAGAAAGAACTGGAAATGGTGTCTGTCAACACACCTTTTATACCACCATTTTTGCATAGTAGTGGGAAGGGAGTCCACTGAGGCCCAGGAGTTGGCGGATATAGCTCAGGAAATCAGGTCACCCAGTTAGGCTAATTTCAGGCATACCATTTGAGTTTTACATCTAGAGTTAGTGAGAAAGCAGGATAACAATGGAGAAAAGGCCCCATATTAGAGATAGAGTTTCTAAAAGTTGACATTTTTAAACTTGTAACTACGCAGAATAACCTGTAATTGTCGGACGAATGGTGCCCAGGTTTGAGAACAAATTAGTGGGCCTTCCCCAAAGTCTATACAAGTATGTCAGAAGGCAGAAACCCCAACAGTCAAGACTACAACACTGTAGAGCACAACAAAAATCCTCTGTTCTCTACTTGCAGTAAGCAGTCACAGTTTGTTTTTTCTTAAATTTTGGATTTCTTTTCTCAGCCACAGAAACAAGGGATTTATCAGGTAGCTGCTACAAGAAGATGACAGCATTAGAAATCATCAAGATCACTAGAAAATCACAGGCATGATTTCTGAGCTGCCTCTGTGACTTTTACTCATTCCTAAGATCTCCGTGCTACATTCCATCATAATGTCCAAGGATGTAATTTCAAAGATTTACCTTTGCAGCAGCACATCAGGTGGTGTGCAGGGAAAGGGAAGAGCCTTCTGATAATTAAATTCAGAAGTCATGCCATTTTGAACTCTGCTCCTTCAGTTACGTCCATGGATGCAAACAAAGTTTAGAGAAATGCACTGCCTAACTTCTGAAGTCATCAGTCAGATTGCTGGTTCCATAGGTTTCTCTTTGTAAGGGAGTGAACACTGGTAATAGGCTATTTTCTTAAAAAAGCTGTCTGGACTCTCTGCCACAGATTTCCCCAAAATATTCTGTAGGCAAGTAGTATTGTTACTGTGTTCTGCTTGTGTTACTATGGCAACCAAATTTAACTGAAGAACTGCAGGTTAGCTGTTTATTGTGGAATCAACAGACAGACTGCTTATTTTTTCTCATGAAGCATTTTTTTGCAATGTTGTCTCATTTTTGGGGTGTTTCGATGGGTGCATCACAAAAGAGACTTGTAGACTTGCACAGAATGTGCTGTTGTATAATGGAAGTGAGTTGTGTGAAAGTTGCTGGCTTGTTTGGTACTGTGTAAACTGTATTTGTTTTTCATTAGACTCCCGGGGGGGGGGGGGGTGCCATACGTTATTGGTACTTTAGCTTAATTTGGCATACATGGTGCAGAATCAGATTGTGGCCTTTTCTTTCCCTCAGTGAAGCTGCCCTGGACACAGAACATTTTCCATATCGTGTAATCAGGTCCCTGAAATGGACGTTTTTAATGATGATAATGATAATGTTAAGTAACACAGCTGCAGGACTTAATTGCATACCACCTAGAGCCTCAATTAATACATATCTTCCAGGATTCACAGAAAAGAAAGCAGGAAGTAGTAAAAGCGAGCAATAATTCAACTGTTCTAGTAAATGAGAATATCTATTCAGCAGTTAACAATACTAATAAAAACAACGGAGTAATAAAACAGTCATGAGCAAAACAATAAGACTTGATCATGCCTTCCAGTTATAATCAATAAAAGTCCATTTGGTCCCAAAAGTGTAAGATTTTGAGCCACTCTAGTGACAGAGTGAAGTCCTGACTACAGCTCAGGGGAGACCTGAGTTTGATTAGCTTGTGCATCTGACAGAGCTGCAGGGAGGAATGGGTGTTACCATGGGTGTCTACTGTGACAATCCTTGGTAGAGGCTGGAAATGTAATACTAGAAGGCGTGGGCTAAAGGGGGAATAGGGTGGGGACAAGGTTGAGCTTCTCCTGGGGTAGTTGATGTTTTTCAAGTCACCAGTGCACATCTGCTCCTTGGACATACCATATGAGTCCTAAGAGAGAGAGTGAGGAAGGATATGGTATAAAAAAGGAATTCCTCTTGCATATATGAGCAAATGTGAGCAACTAGATCCCCAGATGCTTTCAAGTTCTGTGTCGGCTTGAGCCCAACGGAAAAAATGTGGTGGGTTAAGGAGGTGTCTGGCAGACCCAGCAATGGGTGGTAGGGACCATACTTCTCAACCTCTTAATACAAGAAATCTGGAGAAAGACTGACAAAATGGGGGGGGGGGGGGCGGGGGCAAAGGCCCAAAAATGGGGACACATTTTAAATATTGCTCTTACAAACTTAAAATGTCGCTACATTAGCAGAGTTTGCGTTACCATATATTTTATGAAGGATTTGAAATCTGAAGCTGAACTGTATGTCATTTGGTGACTTCAATCCCCATATCATCCCACTGATTTGCCAGAAAACCACAATTTCATGATGAACACACCAAAAGTATGAGGCAAAAATCTGGACAGTTGAGAGGTATGGACTAGAGACACATAGGAGGATGCAAGAAAGAGGAAAAAAATCCTCAAAAAAAATATCGTGTTTCACAATTAAGGTGGATCTCTTAAGATAACAGTACACTGATCAACAGGTTGATTATAGTTCTTCCAGTGTGAAAATTTCACTTGACAGGGGAATGCCTATAAAGGCTACCAATTTAGGTAAAATTAATTTACTAAATAGCGATTACATTGCATAGATACCAAAAAGGCAAAATGTAGCAAAAGTAAAAGAAAACCAGTAATAAAGAAAAAAAAACTCTGGCTGGGAAAAGTCTTGCGGCTGTTCAGCAAAAAGCAGTTCAGGTTTTAGCTTTGGTATACAGGAGATGGCTTCCAATTGTTTGGAATATAAAAATCAGTGGATTCAGAGGTGTATAAAATAAGTGATACACCACAGAATATAAGTCAAAGAAAAATGGCCGGAGTAAAATATAAGAGGTTTTAACTATTAACTATTTATATGAGCTGAAAACATTTCAAAAATTAGAGGAGATTAAAAAAAAGACTGGCTGAGCATGAGGCTACTCAAGCAGGACTGTTTTAAAAAGTAGTATTTTGAAGACAGAGTATGTAGAGAAAATCTCATATTTTCTGCTTTACCAAAGAAACTGAAAGGAATAGACTGCATTGATTTTTATGAAAGTACAAATAAGCAACAGAACTGGTGTTTCACAGCAGGATTTTTGACTGAGAGGGCACATTGTGTATACTCCAAGTATTGCATTGAGAAAGCAGTCAATATCTATATCAGTAAAGACATAATCATACCAGCAGAAAGAGCTGATCCTGACAAAATTGTGCCAGAAGGGTGGTTATAAACTGGTCCAGCAAATTTTTGTGGAAAATAATTTTTCACAAGTAATGTCAAGAGACACGTGTGAGAGTCAAGCTGCTCCATCCATTTTTCTTTGCTTTTTTTCCCCTGGAGGATCAGTTTTTGGATGCAAAACTGGTTAAGGAAGAATAAAGTTTAGCCAACAAAGTGTGCACTAGCAAGCAGAAGAGAACTCTGCATCTCATTCTTCTAACAATAACAAAGCACATATAGAGACTTTACCAGTGAAATATTTTCCATTGTTGCAAAGGACAGTGGGAGTAAAAAGCACAGGAGCTTGGACACGATCCAGCGACTGGTGTTGAGAGATGGACCTGATCAAGAAGAGAGCAACACTGAAGTTAGTGAATAAATGGGAGACTGTGAATCATCTGTCCCACTGGATATAGAAATAGACAAGTGAAATATGACTTTGCAAGGAAAAAAGTAGGTGAAAGAGACCGGAGTTTTGTTGACTCTGCTAAACCTCTGAGTGAACTGTAAATGCATAGAATCCACTTTGCCATCAGTTTCAAAAAGACACTGAGTCAAATGAAAAAGTTTTGTTTGTGTCTTTCGGCTTTTCCCGGTTAGGGGTCGCCACAGCGGAACTCCAGTCCGCTAATGATTGGCAGTAGATTTTTACATGCTGGCTTGCCGGGCCTAACGCACAACCTTCAATGAAGGAACGCCCATTCACGCATGTCGCCACACAGAAGACGCTCTAACTGAGAATCGAACGGGCAACGTCTAACTGTGAGGTGAAAATGCTACCGCAGCAGCACCACCACAGTGCAGTGGAATGAAAAAGTATTTGTAAATAAAACCATTTTTGTACTTACTAATGTTTATCTAAAAATTCATGACGTAGATTGCATGTTATATTGCAAAGCAGTTTTGCATGATGTGCAGTCAGGATTATTTTAAATGTGAGGTGGAGGAGTCTTATCAGTGATTGCAATATATGTTAAATATGTTAAAACAAGCAGGTATGTTTTTTAGTTGTAAGATGTATAGGCTTTATACTGTAGGAAGCTAAGAAAGGCTGGTCAGAAGCAAGTTAAAGTTAATATAATGCTATGATCTTGGCCTGCTGGGATGGGGTGGAGTTTAAAAGTGTATTGATACAAGTAGAATTGAATATTAATTTCTTCTGTTTTTACATGGGTGGATGATGCTAAATTTCCGTAGTTTAAGCTCTAAACAAGGTTTTTATAAGCAAATAGGCTTGAAAAATAAGATGAAATGATAAAAGGCATGGACAAGTGTAGGTTTCCTGCCTCTATAAAATTATTAGGTTGTTTAAGTACTTTCAGTGGGAGACGAGAAGTCTGCAAGTGAAGGCAGTTGGCCAAGGGAAGTCTGTATGTTGTGTTGATTGAAATTTTATAGTGACTGTTTCATACGTCTGCAAAGTGTTAGCTGCTGTTTTTCTCATTCTTGACTGCTTTTGTTTGTAGATAAACTGTCTGCATGTGGAAACAGTTAACCGTGAGAGCTCTTTGTACTCTTTGCAGAGAGAAATATAGCATTTAAAGGTATAATGGCAAACATTTCATGGAAAATAGTTGGAAGCTGTGGGACTTGAATTAGTAGTAGTCTCTCCAGTTGTCTTAATATTTTAACACATTTAACAGAACAGTTCACAGTTTATTTTTTTGTATTTCAAAATAGACAGTGTACTTTTTCATAGGGTTAAAAGTTAATGCTTACTGAAAGCATGGAAGCTGTTTTTTTCACATCTGGGAGTAGAATAGAGATAATAAAAGAACAAATAGCAATCAGTGTTAAGTGGGAACACCTGCTGTAACGTACTGTTTAGCTTGGGTACCCTTTAAGGATCTACCTTTAAATCACTTATTACCACTAGACCAAACTACAAAATATCGAGACCGTAAAGTCGAAGATTCAATTTATTGAAACTTAAGATCGAGTCACAGAATGCAGACATGTTTTCTGTTAGGTAAATGGTATTTGGTGAAATATTGCATTGTCCCTTAAAGGTTTTATAGTAAGCATGTAAACAACAATATGACTGATGTTTGATTGCAAGCTGCTGGTGTTGCTGGAGAAGTTTTTGGAATTTTAAAGTTTAAAAAAAGAAAAACAAGGTTTAATATTTGATAGGTATGCGTTTGGTAGAGAACACAGTATTACGCTGAAAATATTTTATAAGTTTGTACATAATGCCAGATGCAACGGTATAGCTGTTACTGTATGTTTGGATAGTGCAAGCAGTTAGATACATGCATACATACAAATATTTCAAGCATGAGCATTAATGCTCTTCTAGCCTGCCAATATACCAAAAATACTTGTTCCCGTAACAAGTGTCCAGGCTGTTCTTAAAAATATCTAAACTAGTACTTGCTTTAATGTAATTTGGGAGTCTGTTCCATGCTTCGGCTACTCTGTCAGAGAACCAATTAGTACACTTCTCATTCCTATAGAGTCTTCTACATAGGTTGTCTGATGATTCTCTAGTACTTTTTGATGACCCCAAACATTCCCAGAGGTAGTTGTCTCTAAATGCCCTATGTACCCGAGTACGATGATCTAGATATCTGTAAGAGATGCTGTATAAGTTCAGATATTTTAGTCTTTCATAAATTAAATTTTCACATCCATGGATGCCCTTGGTATATTTCCACTGTACTCTTTCCAGTTTACTCATGCTTGTTTTCTTATAGGGTTTCCATAGTGTTCCATGCTCAAGTTTGGGTCTAATGTAACTAACAAACAATGACTACATTACTTTTGATTTCCTAGACTTTATAAGTTAAGTCTTTTTATACAACCTGTAGTTCTATAGCTATCATTAACCAATTGGTTGATGTGATTAGAAAAGCTCATAGCTGAATCTATCCATATACCCGGGTCCTTAAATGAGTCTACAGTTTCAATCACTGTGTGCTGTATTATTTATTTATTTATTACATTTTGTTGACCGGGAATGTCCGACTGGGCTAGAGGCCTGATTTCAGAGTTGACTCGGGGAGAAAAGCTCCACAGAAAATACAAGTAGAATTTAGATGCACACTATCACAAAATAGAATGCATTTTTACAATATCAAAACAAACATCACAAAAGTAGAATGCATTATTACAGTATCAAAAAACATTACATATCAGGAAGAAACATTACACAAGTATTGTGTGTTTACTGGTAGAGATCCAAGGGGGAAGATCTACCTCGATGAACAGACACAGCAGGATGGTGGAAACTGAAAACATGCTAATAGAAACAGCTTTGTAGTGAATAAACCAGAAGCTGAAGTAAAGCATTAATCACAAGTTGAGAGAGCTAATGGCAAAGGGGGTAGAGGAAGTAGAACTAAATTACAAAAGAAGCAGGAGGAGAGACTGTTTGGAGAGTAGCTAACAAGAGAGGAGAGGGGGTTTAAGCAGGGGAGTGACCGGAGCATAGCCAATGGTTGCTAAGGTGGTGTTTTAGTAGTGTTTTGAATTGGTCATGTGAGGGTATGTTCCTTAGGGTTTCTGGGAGGGAGTTCCAGAGTTTGGCTATGTTGTGGGAATAGAGGGAGTCGCTGTGTTGGTTGTGAGAGTTGGATACCTTAAGTAAGAGTTTGTTGGAGGATCTGAGAGCTCGATGGTTGGAGTATGGATGAAGTAAGGAGGATAAGGCAGGGCAGTTATTGGGATTGTAGGTTATTTTGTGGGTTAAGACTAGATGGTTGAGGGACAGAAGGGTGGGTAGCTCTAGCCAGTTTAATACTGAAAGTGATGAGCATTGATGGGATGTGAACGGGAGGTTGGTGGCAAATTTAGCAATTTTATGGTAACAGGATTCCAGTTTATTGAGGTCTGATTTCTAGAGGTTGGTGAAGACAATGGAACCATAGAGAAGGGTACTTAAGAGGTGTGTGTGTGTGCAGTGGCAAGCCTGTCATTGGGTGTTAGGAATGGTTTGGCTCTATACAGGCTACCCAATTTGCTATGGACTATTTTGATGGTTTGGGCAATATGTACGTCAAATTTGAGGTATTCATCTATGGTAATACCTAAGAGTTTTGTGTGGTTAGTGGTGACAATTTTAGTACCATTAGCAGAGGTGATGGATAGCGGGATTTGTGAAGTTTTGGATTTTTTATTGCTAAATACTATAACTTTGGTTTTGTTGGGATTTAAAATAAGTTGGTGTTGTGAGAGGTAAGGATTTGATGTCCTGAAAAGCAGATTGCATTCTAATTTGGAGATCTAGGGTGGAAGGAGCAGAACAGATAAGGGTAGAATCATCAGCGTACTGAACTATGGAGGCATGCTGGGTTGCTGTGCAGAGCTTATTGGTGAATATGATAAAGAGGAGTGGACTGAGAATGGAACCTTGGGGGACTCACACAGAGGTGGGGAGGAGAGGGGAGAATGAGGTGTTCCATGTTCTGGCCTGCTGACTGTTAGAAAGATAACTATGGAACCAGGTTAGTGTGGGTGAGCTAAGGCCATAGGTGGATAGTTTAAGGAGCTAGTGGCACAGTGTGTCGAAGGCTTTAGACATGTCTAGAAATATAGAAGTGACCTATTGTCCTTGACCTGTTGTTCTTTTTTCAAGTGTTGGTAGATGGAGTTAGTAAAGGCAATGAGAGCTGTATTGTTACTGTGCTTTGGCCGGAAACCATGCTGATAGTTGGGAAGTAGGTTGTTGATAAGGAAGTAGTTTAAGAGTTGGTTGTGGATGCATTTCTCTAGGATTTTTGCGAGAGGTGGTGGTGGAGAGGATTGCAATAGCGCAGAAGTTTATTTCCTTGGATGGGCCAACTTTATGGAGTGGAATAATATGAGATATTTTCCAAATGCGAGGGACATACTGTTCATTGATAGAGTGGTTGATGAGTATTGAGATGGGATATGCAATTACAGGGGCTGCCAATTTCAGGAATTGATTAGGAAGTTTGTCAGCAGCTGTGCGGCTTGGTTTGAGTTTGGGCAAGAGAGTTTTTGTGTAGTTTGTATATTGTGAAGAAGAGGGGATTGTGACTGACTATAGTGGTGCTAGGGATGGTAAGTGGCTGAGCTCGTTGGTTGTCCAGAAGGGAGGTTACTGCACTGATGAATTGCGTGTTAAACTGGGTTGCTATGGGGACAGTGTTATTAGAGGAGGATGGGAGGGATGAGGTTTGACTTGGGTTTGTGTTGGTTGATACAATGCCAGAATCTTTTTGGGTTGTTTTAGAGTTTTTTTTTTTTTTTGCTGACAGGATAGGAAGTATGTTTGTTTGTCACTTTTTAGTTGTTTTTTTTGTTAAGTTCGGTCAGATTGTTCCCTAGATGTATGATATTTTGACCAGGCATTGTCTCTGCTTTGCATTAGTAATTTGGTACTTTTGGACAACCATGGAAGAGGCTTGGTCCTAACACGAATTTTTATGGTAGGGGCTAGCTTATTGAGAGTAGTAAGGAAGGTTTCATTGAAGTACTGAACTGTATCTTGTAATGGTAGGTATTTAAGAGGGGCCCAGTCACATTGCTGTAGTAGTAGGTGGAAACTAGTGTTTTTGGTAGTAATATGTTTGTAAATAATGTTACTTTCTGGGTAAACAAGGTTTTTATAAGTAAATGTTGGGTAGTGGTCACTGAGGGTGTCTGGTAAGCATCTGGCTAAGTGACCTTGGTTGGGTCTGTTGGTCAGGATTCAGTCTAAAGTAGAGTGCTTGTTAGAGTGTTTATCGATGCACGTTGGGCAGTTTATGGTCTGGGTTAAGGAGAAGAAATTAATAAAGTTGGATGGGTTGTTGTTAGTACAGGAGAGCCAATCTAAGTTGAAGTCACCCAGAATTAAGGTTTTTTGGGTGAATTCAGTGGATGCCCAGGAGAGTAGGTGTTCGATACTGGGGAGGTTGTTGCCAGGAGAGAAGTAGGTGGCTATAATAACTATTCCTTTACTGGAGTTGATTTCAAGGTGGGTGAGTAATAATACAGAGTTGGGAATAGTGGGAGGCAAACTGTTCAATTGGGTTATTTTGAGGGTATTTTTAAACATTACTGCAACACCCCCACCGTGTTTGTTGAGCCTATCCATTCGTATAATGTTGTAGCCTGGTGTTAGAATCTCTGTGTCCTTAATGTGGAGCTTTAGCCAGGTTTCAATTAACACTACTATATCTGGAGAGTAGTGGGATAGGGTATCATATAAGTCATTGGACTTGTTTAGGATGCTACCTAGGTTGAGATTTAAAAGGAGTAGGTCTGAGTTGGAGGATTTTTGGAAGGGAGGGAGGGGATGTAAATGAGAATAGGATAGAGAGGTAGTGGAGTATGTGGAAGATAGTGTGAGCTTTGTATTACAGTTTATGGGTCCTGGGTTGGGGTGAATGTCAGATAGCAGTTTTTTGTGAGTGATGGAGTGAATTAGATGGAAAGTAAGTTTGTTTATAGTTGTGATGTGTTTTGGAAATTAGACTTTGGCTTGGTGAGTGTGTAGGAGTTTGAAGGGCGAGAGAATGAAAAGGTGTGGGCCTATGTTGCTATACGTTTGGTATTGAGGGAGGGGGCAAAAGTATAGTAGAGTGGGTGATTTGAAGTGTATGACATGTTGCGAGTTTAAGGAGGTAAAGTTGTAGGATAAGAATAGGAGTTTTAGAAGGAAGGTATAAGTGAGAATGGGTTTAAGGTAGTTCATTATGGTGTGAGAGTTTGAAGGGGGTAGGAATAAGCTGAGAGTAGAGGGGAGGAGTTTGCTTCCTGGGAGGAGTGGACAGAGGGGAGGAGCAGTAGTGAAGTAGGGCAGGGGATTGTGGGAGGTGAAGGGGATAGGGTGTTTGGGAGGTGGAGGTGGTTATGGTAGGTATAAATCAAATGAGAATGGGGGTGAAGTAGGGGAGCAGAGTGAGCCTGAGCGGGTTGAGCCGGAGGCAGGATACAGGGCCCTCCTGAGACAATCACCCAGGTAAGGCAGACAGTTGAAGTTGTACTAGAATAGAGTGGAGAGAGGTAAAGACGAGCTAGGGAGTGAGCAAAATCAAGCAGCAGACAGGCAACAGTGTGTTGACCATAGGTGTCTGCTGTAGGAGTTAGGAGGGAAAACAGGGGAGAGGGGAAAGAAGTAGAAGGAAAAAAAATGTTGCTGATACGTTGGACAATGATACAGGGTGTGTAGGGAGTGGAATAAGCAGGAGCAGGTACAGGACTGGGGCGATGAAGAGTAAGTTAGGGAACAGAAGTAAGAAAGAGGTAACCAGGGGCAGAAGAGGAGGTATACAGAGGTGTATAGGGTAGAGGGTGGGAGAGCAGGGAGCAGAGATGGTCATTTAGTGCAGATAACACTGACGACTAAAGAATACTGGGGATTGGTGAAGGTAAGTAAAGTCTAAGAGGGTGCCAGCAGTCTGGCAATAAGAGGTAACTACTGAGGGCAGGGTTCACCCGAGCAAGTATAGAGAAAATAAAAACAGAGACAGCCAGTGTACATACACTGCCTTGTAGGACAGCTTGAGGGACAACCCAATTAGATAGAGATCAGGTCCTTCCAGGAAAGGTAGGGGTCTGGTAGGGATGCAGATGTGGTCACAAGATCTAGAAGAGGGAGAGAATTCAGTTACACAGAGAAGTAGCATTCACAACAGATCATGAAACAGGAACAAATGGATAAGCACTAAATAACAGGTATTAAAATTATTACATTTAAAACAGTTGCTGTTATATATAACATGCAGCAAGCAAGCACTGCAGGTGAGAGTACAATAGTAGATTTGACCGTATAGTGGCTTGTTAATTTGCTTTACAATAAGCGACCTAGAAGGTCCTAGGAGGTCAACAGTATGTTAGTACAACTACAAAACTGAGCTTACTTAGGAACAGTAAGTAACATCAACATAGTTCATTTGATTTTAGTGTGGGTTGTGTTAAATATTCACCTTTCAAGTTATGTCTCCCAAATCTCATACGATTAGTTTTTGATGTATGTATCAGCATATTATTCTCCTGTGCCCAAATGGTCAATTTATTCAAGTTATTTTGCAGACGTGCCTTATCTGTAACATATGTAATCAGTTTACCCAGTTTCAGGTCGTCTGCATATAGACTTGTAGAATGCTTCAGATGAAAATGTTAGGTCTGAAAGATGCAGTCTAAGCAAGTAAGGGCCTAGGACAGAGCCCTGTGGGACACCCTGACTGTTACCAAGGATTTTACCTGTCCATTTGCTGTGTGATACTTGCCATGTCCTATTTGTAAGTCATGCAGCTATCCATCTTATCAAGAGTACATCAATACCTAGTTGTACTAATTTATTGATTAGTGTTTTGTGTATGACCCTGTCAAATGTTAAAGTTAAATCTATATAAATTACATCACAGCACAATGTTTCATTCATAGCTGTTATTATATTGTTATAGACCATCATGTTACAGGTGGTAATAGATCTGTTTTCAACATATGCATGCTGATATGGTTTCAAGTCCCAACCTATCCAGTTCTGACAATAAGTTATCCAATATTACCTTTCCATTATTTCCCACAACATGAAAGTAGGCTTAAGGGTCTATATTACTCTGGGTTTGTCCTACTCCCCTTTCCCTTAATGACAGGTTTAATTAGCGCATGTCTCCTTTCTTGAGGCATCTCCCCATATTTATATGACCTAGTGAATAATAGATATACTAGTACCGTACGTTCTTGCTGAAGTGTTCTCAGGTCATTGTTACTAATTCTGTCTCCTCCCTGTGCTTTGTTTGGATCCAGTTTGTGCAGTTTTTTCAGTAAAATCTAATTTGATTCCAGTATCTGGGATTATCTGGATGTCGCTAGGACAATTTATCACCCCTTTTGTGAAGCCAAACTGTTTTGCATAAGATTTTGTAAATACATCTATAATCTGTTGTGTCTGAGAATAAATTTTAAAATCTACACACAGTTTATCAATTTGTGTATCTTTACTCCTTCCACATCTTAAATATCTATAAAAAGGTTTCCTATTATACTCAATATCTTTATATACATTTTCTTCAAATTGTTATTGATCTGGTCTCACACTATGCTTAATATGTTTGTCCAGCTTGTTTATTTCAGTTTTCAAAGTTGTAGTTTGACCTTTCTTCCATTTCTTATATTGTTTGTCTCTCACCTTAATCAGATACCTTGTTTTTATGGAAATATATCGCCCTGATGTTGTATACTTAAATCCTGATGTTAAACATTTTTTTGCACTCCGTTTCTGTTACAAAACTTCCATCTGCAGTTTTTCCACTGAACACCTCACTCCAGTTAGTTTTACATAGTGACTGTTTTGCTTCCATATGATCTGTAATTAACCTTCTGTGCATTGGTTTAGATTTCAGTTTGGCAGAATTATCTAGCAACGAATTAACCTTTATAACCCCATGATCACTGCACATCAGTGGTTGTAAAACTTGACGTGAATTAACAGTAATTTCTTTAGGAACAGAATGTGTTGTATGCGCCATCCCCTGGTAGGTTTTTTGCAATCTGAAGCAATTGTTCCTGAATAAACTTTGTGAATAATTTCCTTACTAATGTTGTTGAATCAATATTATTCCAGTCTGTTTCTGGTAAATTTAAGTCTCCAGATAATATTATTCTTCCCTCCTGTGTTTTATGCAAGAAATGTATGAATTCCTCTAGGTCATCTGCACTTGACGTTGGTGGTCTATACACTCCAACAATTGCATGTTCCAGAGTTATGTTTATTGTCACAGTTACACAGTCTATAGCATTGGTGTTATCATTGAACATGTAATAATCACGTCTCATAACTTTCTTCAATCCCTATCATAACATCTCCACCTGATTTTTTGTTAGAATGTCTGTTACAGTGAAAACATTTATACCCAGACAGAACAGTAACATCAATCTTGTGGGAACATAGCAAATTTTCCAGTAAAAAAACTTTATTGTAAATGTTTCTAGCAGTAACAACCATCAGAGATGCATTAAAAGTTGCTGTTAAATTTTCGACCAGGCAAAACTCCTGCCTAGTCTTTATCAAATATTGATAATATCTGCTGCAGAAATTCTCTTCCCTGATGTTGACAAATACACGCCATCCTATCTGAACACGTGTGCCCAAAACTAGCTTTGGATGCTCTGCACATTTCCATTTTTTAAAACAAGACATTTTTTCATGTAGGTATTTACCCAAAAAAACTTTTCATTCACAGTGACCTGACTATCCTTTCTGTAGGTGATTTGTGAAAAATATGTCCTAACACCAGTACAAGCTATACTGTCCAAGAGTTCCTTGCTAACAGTGAGAGAATCCTTGTGGATGATGTCATTTGTACAGACATGAATAAAAAACGATCCGTACTTCCTTACATTAAGGTGTTCCAAGGCTTATCTCGCATCATCTTCTATTTTTGCTCCTGGCAAGTGTAACACTATTCGATGTTCATTATCAACTCTGCAGATATAAGTATCAGTTCCTCTAGTAATTGATTCTCCAATCAGAAGAATTTCTTTGCTGGCCAGCTCTGAAGAATCTTCAGCTTGTAATATAGTAATATCTGCTCTGTCAGTTGTTACGAGGGATACAGCTTTGTCATCCTTAGTCTTTCTTATTAATCCCACTGTTTTCATTGTTTACTAAATTCTCATCCAGCTGGTGGTGTAAATCCACAACTTGAGACACGTAGTCAATGTCTATCTTTCTCTTCTTTTTTCTTACAGTAATATTCTTCAATCCTTCCACGTTCAGTTTTGATTTCTTCCTTTTCACCTGTCCCTTGCCTGTTTTTTCTACCTTCTCTTTTGGAAAAATTATGCCTTTTTCTGTAAACTGAAGGTTTTTTGTTAGGAAAATATTATTATTCCCTGTAAACCCCTGTGTTACATAACAAAGCAGTGTATTTTTTAGTACATATACTATGTCCTTTAGTCATTAATCGGTTTCTTTTTCTTCCTTATTTGTTGTGAACTTATTTCTTTCTTTTTTGTTTCCTTCTAAACATACAGGATCCTGTGATTGCTGAATACTTGTATCCAGATTCCAGAGTTGTCAGGGGCATCATCTTGTTTCATAGGTTTGAATGATCTTTGAGACAATAGTTGGCATCATTTCCTAAATGTGTTCTATTTGTTCTTTGCCTAATATTATTTATTTCACCAGTCCAGTCATTAATATGTGAAACAGTTGGTCATAATAACATAGGATTTACATACTATTGGTAGTTTACACTTTTCCTCAATGTAGTGCCAACTTCGGAGTTGGTATATTTTGTAATTTGTAAGGTGTGTGGGGTGCAACCCTTTCCTGCAAAAGTGTGAGAAATAAAAAAAAAAATAATTGCAGTTTTTTTATCCTTGAAAGTTAGGAAGTTAATGTTTGCTTTCCAGTTTTCGATGTTTTGGAATGCAGTCTTGTAAAGTTTTAGAAAAATTCAGTATTCTGTGACTTGAGCTTTTTAAGTTTCAGTTAATTGAATCTTTGACTTTACAATCTTGATATTTTGTAGTTTGTGCTAGTGGTAATTTGTGATTTGAAAGTAAATCTCCCTTTAAATATAGATTAACAGCAGAAACAAAGCAAAGCTTGTCCACCATGGAGAGGTTTAAAACTATTTAATGCTAAAAATCAACAAGTATAAGAAAATAAAAACACAGTAAAATGTGAAGTCAGCTTAAAGTAACTGGATAAGCGCTTTCGTCAGGAATGCCTTCATCAGATCCTGTTGTACTAAACTAAGCTCATCAAATTTAAACAGAGGATCTGATGTTATCCATTTAGTCATTCATCACTGTAGGGTGTAGGATCTGACATTGGATCCAAGCCGGTAACCTTCAGCAGACTGATCCAAGGCTCTAACTCCTCTCTCTTTCATGATGCCCTGCTGCCCTCTAACTCCCAGATCACATTTGTCATGCTTCCTGTGCAGATGGGTGTTTTTCTGGCTCTGGCTAGACAAGTGACTTTTTTTTTTTTTTTTGTACCTTAGGTCAGGTCATTTTTTTCGTTTTTCGCTTTTAATTTCTCCAAGTCTTTTGAGTTTCTAATACCATGATGGGAATGGACCCCATTCCTAAGTCAAAGTACGATTAAAGGTCATGGAATTAGTATTGTTTCAATCTTTGATGTCAGCCAGTATTGCTCTTCTTAGCACCTGTAGTGTGCCCAGTAATGACTCCTCCTGCAGTTCGTATGGAATTACATGTATTAGTAACATATCTGTATATGATTGTAAATTGCTTTTTATAAGACCCCGTTACTTCTACTACTATTGGAACTGTCTTGGTATCTTTCTTCTCCATTGCTCTTATTTCTGCCTGCAGATCCCGATATTTTATGAGTTTGTGTCTCTCTGTACACAAGACACTGTAGTCACTGGGAGTGGCAATTTCAATGATCAATGCTACTCTTGCCTTCTTTTCTTGGTCCACTGTATCCGGTTTTGTAGCATCTGTCTTTTGAACTGTTGGTAATGGATTATCCCATGTGATGTAGACTTCTTTATTTTCTATGATGCTTGTGGCTCATCTTTCCAGTGTTTTTTGGCCGCTTCACTACCCTAATTTTTGCACAATCCCCAGTGCATCAGTCTTGCCACATTATTATGCCTTTCAGTATACAGTCCTTCTGCCATTAATATGTCACAACCAGCAATGAGGTGTGCAGCTGTTTCCAGTTCGGTTTTACAAAACCTACATTTGTCTCTTTCTCCCACATGTTCAGTGGACTTTACTTTCTTGAGCCACCAATATTAACCTTTCATCTCTTGGTTTGAATTCACCTCTCTTTAACCACTCCTGTGTTTATTCCTGATCAACATGAGGTTCTTCCATAAGTTTTCTATACTTGCAACTATATTTATGCTTTTTCCGCAATTCTTGTCTTCTCATCTTTTTCCTTCAGTTTTTCTCTAGTGTAGATTTGTTGGTATAGTTTGAGTGGGTTAGCGTTTCCGTAGTTAATTCCTCCCCTCCCTTAGCTTAGGTTTGGTTGTTAGTGGGTGTTGGGTCTTTGGCACCATTTTGCTCTTTTAGCCGTTAGGGCTGTAGTGTTTTAGTGCTTTACTGTTTGTGTCTTAGTGCTCATAGTTGTAGTTTAGGATTATGTCTGATAAGCCTGCAGGCTTTAAAGAGTGTTCCTCGTGTGGTTGGAAAATGCCTTATTCCAACACGCATGCGGAGAGAATGTGTATTGCTTGGGCACCCCGCACCAGGAGGTTGAGTGCAACCTTTGTGCCGCATTTAACCCCAGGGCTTTGGAGGAGCACTGCAGTAAGCTCCTGGTTAAAGGGTCTGGCCCAGGGGGGACCTATTGATTCCCCTTTGAAGGCTTCCTCTTCTGATCTGAAGAGGAAGACCCCTTCACTCCAACCAGCTCCCAACAAGAAACCATGGCTGTTGGATCCCAAGTCTCTGGATCTGATCCCAGCCCAATCCATCTTGGGTCTGAGTTCTTCAGAGCTGAAAGGCGCGGAGCAGTCTGTCGGATCCAGGTCCTCTCCAGATCAGAGGCCCTCTGATCCGACCAAGGTTAGGTCAGCCTCGGATCCAACTAGTTCATTGGATCTATCGGCTGAGCCAACTAGGCCTTCAGATCAGACAGGGTTGTCGGATCCGATTATAGTTGTGGAGGAAGCTACTATCCCTTAAACCTCAACACTCCGAGACATTGGAACTGTTCCCCAGAACCTGGCAGTAGGTCAGGGAGGTCTCCCTCCAAGTCTACTTACTCCTCTTCCTCCTCTAGATCTTCTAGGAGTCTTTTTTTCTTCAGACATGGACAGGATGATGAGCTTCTTCAAGGCCCAAATAGAGTTGGGACTCCTGATTTCTCCTGCCCATTCAGCCAGCGGAGCGTGTGTGTCCCTCCCAGTTTCTCATTCTCCTCATACAACCCTAGTGGCTTTGGATTCTAGGGACCAGGATGTCTGTGACCAGGTTCCGGTGGGGCCAAGTATCCCCCTTTCTCAACCCTTCCAGGGTCCCCCCTGGCTTATTCATTTCCCCCACCCTCGGAGTGGGGTGAGCCCCATACCACAGTCGATGCTGGCTCCGCTGGGGGGGTGGGCTGGTACAGTTTTTTCAGACCGGTCTCTTCTTTTTGGCACTTCTGCTTTCGATAGCTGTGGGATGGTATCATCTGGGGGTCAGAGGGCTGTTTCTGGGCACGTTCCTCCTCTCCGGGGACCTCTCCCTTGGGTGTGAGGGGCAGGCTTGCCTCAAGCCTTTTGGCTTTCATTGTGATAGACAGGACTTTCTCTAAGTCTGGAGTTTCCTCTGCCACACCTCCAGGTCCCTCTCGGCCTCTCTCCACTTTGGCCGGCGAGGCCTCCCATCCTGTCCTGGGTCAGCCCTCTCATTCGAGCCTTCAAGGGGGCTTCTCCCCTCTGAGAGTTCCTGTCTCTTCCGAGTCCTCCCTGGAACCCCTGTCAGAGTTGGTTCATCTTAAGAGAAAGTGCAAGAGGAGGCAGTTGGACTCCACTGTAGAGTCCCTCACCGAGGATACGGACCTCGGGGAAGGAGACAGGTCCCCTAGATCTCTGCCCGATGATGTCTTCTTCAGAGATATCCTTGAGCTCTTGAAACAAGAAGGCAGATGGTCTCCCCAACTCCCATTTTCGGAGGAGTCCATCTTTCTGAAAGCCTTTGGAACAGCCCCGTCTACCTCCTGAGTGTTCCCCCTACTGATGAGCTAGTGGATCTGATCGCCAGCAGGGCCTGGAAGGAACCGGACATGGTGGAGCCTGTTCCAAACAGGTGGACAAGTTTCCTAGCCCACCCACAAGCCGTTCCTTCTGGAGCAAAGGAGTCCCAGTCGATGCCATTGTGGTTGCTGCCACCACCACGAAAAAGGAGCTGGCAGAGCCGACCTCCACTGTCCACCCCTTGAACAGGGAGTCTGTTTTGGGAAGCAGGTGTACACCTCAGCTACTTTTGGACTGACTGCAGCAAATTACTTGACACATTTTGTCTGCCTTCAAAGAGATTTGGTCCAAGAGCTTTCCACCTCCCTTGCAGAGTTGATGTTCTTTGTGTTTCACTGTTGCAGTCTTCACACTTGGGTTATCTGCCTGCAGGTAGCCCTCAGTCAGCCCGTATACCAGAGACTTAGAATTTCTGCATCGGATGCTGTCACTCCAGGACTGACGTCGGGTCGTCAGGGGTATAAAAACAGGCAGCCGATGCCATTACATCAGTCATTCTTGCCGAGGAGCCCGAAGCAGAAGCAGTTCGCAAGTGCTGGTCGGCCGCTACCTGAATTTTCATTTACGCATTTAATAATCCTGAAGTCTTCTAAAGCTAAGTATCCCGTTGGGGATCCTTTTTTCTTGCACTAACCATTGTCAGAAAAAGTTAAGAATAGTCTTGCCTGTGGAAAGCAAATACCTCAAAGAGATTTTCATTCTTACTACATCACCTGTTTAGGCCCAAAACATGATGGTCCTCGCTGTCGGTTTTGTGCCTTATTTAATGCCCGAACCATTCATCGTCGGGCTCTCTTTGTTGCTAAATTCTGTCTCTCTCTCGTTCTCCGCATTCTGAAATGGCTTCAGTAAGCCATCCGACTACTGATATTTGGAAAAAAACGTAAAGATAGACAGAGACAGACCGCATAGGTCCAAAACTGGCGACGGCACTTCCGTTAAGCTAGTCACCAGTCCGCCGATACTTAGTGAAGCGCTTTCACAGCCCCTGATGCCCGCTTCAGTGGATTTACAGGCCTCTACTGAGACCCATTCTGAGTCCGGTATGCCACGAGTCTCTTCTTCGACTATGGATCCTGCGGATGTCTCTACCTTGGATGGGTCCAGAGCTGCTGAGCAGGCACCGGCTTCTGAGGCAATTATTCGCTCAACTGATGTTCGACTCAAACCAACGACTTATTTTTTTAACCAAAACTACCGAGTTTCTTAGGCCCAGAGTAAGCACTATGCCTAGAAAACCGATGACCAATGTGCATGCACCTGCTCCCATACCACAAAAACAAATGCTTAGAATGGCTGAAGACCTTATTACGCTGATTAGGGGAAGTCAGCCTTCCCCTGCTAAGAGACGGAGTCTAGTCCCATTCAGCTTCTACAGAGCAGGAGTCCGATGACTCTGAAATTTCTGATTATGAAGACATGCCCTTATCTGCTTATGAGGATTCAGATGCAGAGGAATCCATTCCCTCTGCCTCCCCTCCAGAGGATTTTTCTTTTGGTGAAACCTTGCATACCTTACGAGAGCATTTCCACTGGGAATGCCAAGACTATCCTCAGTCCAAAAAAAGACTCAGAGAATTTCTAGAGTTGCCTCAACACAGGCCCTTAGCAATACCCCCTGTCCTGGATGTTGTGGATGATGATGTTATGGAATCCAGTCTTACTCCTGACACATGTTCTTCGTGTTTCACTGTTGCAGTCATCACACTTGGGTTATCTACCTGCAGGTAGCCCTCAGTCGGCCCGAATACCAAAGTCTTGAGATTTCTGCATCGGATGCTGTTTCTTCTTTCATGACGTCAGGTCATCAGGGGTATAAAACAGGCAGCCGTGGCCATTACACCAGTCTTTCTTGCTGAGAAGGAGCCTGACGCAGAAGCCGTTCGCAAGTGCTGGTCCGCCGCTACCTGAAATTTTCCTTTTTCGAGTTTCACACCTGAAGTCTTCTAAAGCTAAGTACCCCGTTGGGGATTCTTTTTTCTTGCTCTAACCGATGTCAGAAAAAGTTAACAATTGTCTTGCCTGTGGAAAGGAAATACCTCACAGAGATTTTCATTCTTACTGCATCATCTGTTTAGGCCCAGACCGCGATGTCCCTCACTGTCGGCTTTGTGCCTTGTTTAACGCCCGAACCATTCGTCATCGGGCTGTTTTTGTCACTAAATTCTTTCACTGTCGTTCTCCGTATTCCAAAATGGCTTCGATAAGCCATCCGACTGCCGATCTTCCGAAAAAGCGTAAAGATAAAGACAGAGACAGACTGCATAGGTCCAAAACTACCGACGGCTCTTCCGTTAAGTTAGTCGCCAGTCCGTCGGTACTCAGTGAGGTGCATTTGCAGCCCCTGATGCCCACTTCTACATATTCGCAGGCCTCTGCTGAGACCCATTCGGAATCCGGTATGCCACGAGATGATTCTTTGACTATGGAACCTGTGGATGTCTCTACTTTGGATGGGTCCGGAGCCGCTGTGCAGGCACTGGCTTCTGAGGGTGTATTCCGACCTACTAATGTTCGCGTTAAACCAACAACTTCTTTTTCAGAGTTTCTCAGGCCCAGACTACGCACTATGCCTAGAATACCGATGACCAAAGCAGATGCTCAAGCTCCCATGCCACAAAAACAAATGCTTAGAATGGCTGAAGACCTTATCACCCTAATTAGCAGAAGCCAGCCTTCCCCTGCTAAGAGACAAAGGATCGAGTTTCTTTCTGATTCTACAGACAAGGAGTCCGATGACTGTGACCCCTCTGATTACCAGAACATACCCTTATCAACCTTTGAAGATTCAGATGCAGAGGAATCCACTCCCTCTGCCTCCCCTCCAGAGGATTTTTCTTTTGGCGAAACCTTGCATACTTTGAGAGCATTTCTGCTGGGAATGCCAGGACTATCCTCAGTCCAAAAAGAGACTCAGAGAATTTTTAGAGTTGCCTCAGCACAAGCTTCTAGCTATACCCCTGTCCTGGATGTTGTAGATGATGTCTTCATGGACTCTAGTCTTACTTCAGACACTTCACCACCGGGCTTTAGAAAACCTGACAGGTACTACAGAGTACCTGATTCTCATAAATTTCTCTTTAAGAATCCTACTGCAGATCCAGATACCATTTCCCAGGGACCTAAAGGTATTAAGGCTACTACAGCCAAAAACCCTACTCCTTCAGACAGGGATTCCAGAGCTTTAGACAGATGGGGTAAGAAGGTATATACCTCTCAACTCTTGCCATCTGGGCATGACTTGCCAGTTTCACATGTTGAAGTACCAGCAACATATTATGGAATTAATTAAACAAAAAATGGTGTTATTTCCAGATTGTGCAGAAAATAAAGATTTACAAGAGTTTATGCATTCTGCAAACCAAGTTAGTAAGCATATGGCTTTGGTGCCCTAGAAGTATCTTGCAGGGCTGCAGTCACTCAGTCTGTACTGAGAAGGCATGCTTGGCTGAAGGAACAAACTTTGCCAGACCATGTCAAATCAAAATTACTAGACGCTCCTTTAAATCAGGACCATTTCTTTGGCACCAAAGCAGAAGAGGGTCATAAAAAGATAAATCTATGCAAACTGTTAAAGAATTCTTACAAGTGCAGCCACCTAGATTCAGTAGGCATTGGCCTTCTACAAACTGGTCCTTTCCAGCCCCTTCCAGGCCTTCTCAGCCCAAAAACAGGGGAACCAGACCACCAAAACTACAGTCTCAGGGTATGCAGAGATCTAAAATATGGAGTGTTCCCACCTCAAAAACAGGGAGTGGTAAGCCGCCCCCTTATGGAAAAAGTTCATAATGACTTTTCAATCATCCTTCCCAGCCCTGCCCAACTACTTGTGCCCCTAGGAGGAAAACTTGCCCTTCATGCCAAAAACTGGATGTCTATTACTCAGGACCGATGGGTTCTAAACATTGTATCCCGGGGTACAGATTCTACTTCCATTCACTGCCAACCCCAAGCGGGTTTCTAGACCTTCCTCCAAACCAGTGGGCAGAGGCTCAAAAGCAAGTACTTTCCTTGCTCAGTATCACGGACATTCAATCTGTTCCACTACAACAAAGGGGACAGGGATGTTCATCATGTTACCCTGCTGCAGTCATCACACTTGGGTTATCCTGCCGTCAGGCGGTCCCACAGTCGGCCTGAATTCCAAAGTCTTGGTTCGAAGTCAGTTGCTGTCGCTTCTTCCCTGACGTTGGTGCGCCAGGGGTATATAAGTGGCATCCTACGCCATTTTCTTAAGTCTTTCTTGCCGCGTGGTGCCTGAAGCAGAAGCAGTTCGCAAGTGCCGGTCGGCCGACACCTGAGATTTTCGATTTGAATTTCAGTCCGAAGTCTTCAATATAGCTAAGTACTCCATTGGGGAACATTTTCTTGCCTCAGTCCGATATCAGAAAAAGTTAACAATTGCATTTCTTGTGGGAAGCAAATACCTCATAACGATTTCCATTCCTGTTGTATTCCTTGCCTATGCCCAGACCACAACGTCACAGGGTGTCGGTTTTGTGCTAGGTTTAATAAACGAACTATCAAACGCCGTTTTTGACTTTGCATGGCATTACTTTGGTAGGAAATTTAATTATATCATGCCACCGGAGCAGCCGACGACCACCATACGTAAAAAAAGCAAGGATAAGGACAGGCAGCCTAGGAACAAGCCAGACTCCAAGGCCTCAGCTGGGCCTGTCGCCAGTTCTCCGGTTTTCAGTGAGGCGCCTACGCAGCCCCTGACGACTGCAGAACTGGAACCCCAGACAGCTGCGGATTCCCAAGCAGAACCTACTAGGCCGACGCAGCCATCTTCCGACACCGGAGTAGAAGTAGACACCGGTGCAGTGGAAACACCTTCAGTTGCAGAAGGCGTCTTCAGAACGACTGCACTCACCATTAAATCTTATGCTAAGCTTAAAACCCCTTTAAAACCTAAGAAAACTGTGCATCAGTCTACAGTTCAAGGCCCCATGCCTAAGAAACAAATGCTTAAGATGGCTGAATATTTGATCACCCTTATCAGGGGTTCCCATCCCCCTCCTGATAAGACCAAGACAAGAGGAGGATTATGCATCCTCTGACCAGGTTTCACTCTCCTCAGATTCTTCTGAGGAACAGGATTACACTTTTCCACCTGATGAAGACTCTGATGCTGAAGACTCTATTCCCTCAGCATCTCCCACTGAAGATTACTCCTTTGGGGAAACTTTACATACCATGAGGGAACATTTCCACTGGCAAGGCTAGGATTACTCAAATTCTAAGAAAAGGCTCCGAGAGTTCCCTTTACTACCCAGGCACAGACCTCTTGCTGTCCCTCCTGCTTTAGATATTGTGGATGATGTTTACTTGGAGTCTAGTTTAAATCCAGACTCTCTACTTCCTGCTCCAGCCAAGCCAGACAGATACTACAGAGTACCTGACTCACACAAATGCCTTTATAAAAGCCCTGTAGCTGACCCAGGAACAATTTCCCAGGGTCCTAAGGGAGCTAAAGCTTCTATGGCTAAAAATCCTGTGCCCTATGAAAGGGATTCCAGAGCCCTAGATAGATGGGGAAAGAAAATATACACCTCAGCAACTCTGGCTATGAGAGCATTAAATTGCCAGTTTCACATGTTGAAATATCAGCAATTCCTAATGTCTCAGTTAAAACAAAAAATGAGCACACATTCAGAACAGTCTGAATTCAAGGAAATGCAGGATCTGTTGCATGCAGCTGAACAGGTGGGCAAACATACTTTACAATGCGAATTTGATTCATTGGAAGCTTCCTGTAGAGCAGCTGTTACTGGCTCTGTCATACATAGACATGCTTGGTTAAAAGAACAAACCCTTCCTGACCATGTTAAAGCAAAATTATTGGATGCACCTTTACAGCAGGATGTATTATTTGGTGTCAAAGCAGAAGAGGTTTTAAAGAAAATGGAGGATAAGGCAAAGTCTATGCAAACGGTCAATGATTTTTTGCAGGTACAACCCCCTCGTTTCAGCAGAAGTTGGCCAACAAAAAACTGGTCCTTTCCAGCTTCTGACAGATCACAGAGGGGCAAATACAGACGCCCAAGGGGCAGAGGTCAGTCACAGGGCCCTTACAAACCTCGCCAATGGGGTTCTGCTACCCAGAAAGGAGGAGAAGACAGGCCCCAAGCTAGCAGAAGACAAACACAATAACTCTATCCTCAAACTATCAAGCAAATCTGTCCTGGCAACTTCCTTGGGAGGAAAACTAGCATTTTTTGCAGACAACTGGCACATCATCACAAAAGACAA
This sequence comes from Protopterus annectens, assembly GCF_019279795.1. Taxonomy (NCBI): domain Eukaryota; kingdom Metazoa; phylum Chordata; order Ceratodontiformes; family Protopteridae; genus Protopterus; species Protopterus annectens. Next base: position 1,142,985,729 of record NC_056746.1, read on the forward strand.
ATGGGTTCTAAACATTGACTCTCAAGGATACAGATTCCACTTTCATACCTTACCAAGGATCAAAGCAATGCCAAACCTGCCACCAAATCAATGGGCAGAGGCACAAAAACAAATTACAGCTCTCATGGACATGAGAGCCATTCAACAGGTACCTACACAGGAGCAAGGACAAGGATTTTACTCAAGACTCTTCCTAGTCCCAAGAAAGGACAAAGCATGGAGACCCATTCTGGATCTTTCAATTCTGAACACCTATCTGCAAGTACCAAAATTCAGGATGCTAACACTACAGTAGCATGGAGACCCATTCTGGATCTTTCAATTCTGAACACCTATCTGCAAGTACCAAAATTCAGGATGCTAACACTACAGTAGCTTCTTCCCATGCTGGGCAAGAATGCTTGGCTAGTCACTTTGGACCTCAAGGAGGCATACTTGCATGTCCCTATCAGACAAAATTGCAGAAGATACCTCCGCTTCATTGCAGGTTCAACGCATTATCAATTCTCTGCACTGCCCTTTGGCTTATGTACTGCGCCCAAGGTCTTCACAAAATGCCTGGCACCAGTAATTGCATACTGCAGACAAAGAGGAATTCAAATATACCCATACCTGGATGACTGCCTTATTCAAGCAGAAAGCAAGGACATTTTTTTAAAGCATCTGGCATTTGTCAGGCACCTTCTAAGTTGCCTAGGGTACACAGTGAATGAAAAGAAATCAAAACTAGTGCCCTCACAAACCATAATATTCCTGGGTGCCAACTTGAATACAACAGCCCAGATGGCTTATCTCATGCAAGACGAGCAACGACAGCTGATTCAATATTTCAAAATAATGGCAACAAAGACCCAACTTCCTGCAAGAAAAATTCTGCAGGCCTTGGGATTCATGGCATTTTGCATACTTACTAATACCATTTGCAAAACTGCATATGAGGAAATGACAATGGTACCTGAAAAGTGTATGGACTCGCCACAGCTTGGAAACAATGATAACACTCATTCCCTGCCTTCAACAGGAATTTCTATGGTGGGCACAGGCATGTCACCTCAACAAGGATCAGCCTTTCACCTTACCCACAGCCAGGCAAACTATGACAACAGATGCATCGGACTATGCCTGGGGAGCACACATGGCCGGGCAGTGCATTCAGGGCAAATGGACTACAGATCATTGGCATCTGCATATCAATCAAAAAGAAATGCTAGCAGTACAGAATGCCCTAACAGCTTTCAAGGACCATCTACACCCAGGACAACTAATAATAAAACCAGGCAATACCACAGTAATGTGGTACATAAACAAGCAAGGGGGCACACATTCCTACCCTCTATGCAGGTTAGCAATGACCTTGTAGAACACTGCAATGTCTTACCAGGTTCAATTACAAGCACAATTCCTGCCAGGAAAGCAAACACATTGGCAGACGACCTAAGCAGAAACATCATGGATCCACACGAATGGAAACTAGATCCACAAGTATTTGCAATGATAGCTCAAAAATGGGGACGCCCAGACATAGATCTGTTTGCAAGCCCCCACAACCACCAACTTCAACAATTTTGCACAAGGAGCTTCCATCCACTAGCTTGGAAAGTGGACGCCCTCTCATTCAGTTGGAAAACATTAACAGTGTATGCCTTCCCTCCACTGCCTCTTTTAGCAAAGGTACTGCTGAAAGTCAGATTAGAGAGGCCACAAATGATACTTGTTGCACCAGACTGGCCACGCCAGCATTGGTATCCAGTTTTAAGGAACATGGCCCACGGCCCACCATGGATTTTGCCACAGATTCCTCACCTGCTCACCCAGCGAGACAATCAGATTCTACACAGCCAGCTCAAGACTTTAAACCTGGCTGCATGGCAAATTACCTAAAGAACCAGCCAACACCTTTATCCAAAGCTATTATGGATGTCATTCTGGAGGCCAGGAGGCCCAGCACCAGGAAAACCTATTCAGACAAAAGGAAAAGATTTTGCGCCTGGAACCAGGCTAAAGGCCAAAATCCCCTTGATCCAAACATCCCTCAGATTCTACAATATTTAACTGAGATGTTACACAAAGGACTTTCCTTTTCATCTGTTAAGATCCACGCCTCAGCAATTTCAGCTCATTACAGCATGGATCCTCCTTTATTCTCACATCCACTCCTAAGACAGTACCTTAGAGGGGCTAAGAACTTGACTGCCAAGGAGAGCTCCAACACCTACTTGGGATCTCAACTTTGTTCTGGAAAAGCTTACACTGCCGCCCTTTGAACCAGCTTTTTCAGCTGATTTAAAATTTCTTTCATGGAAAACTGCCCTACTACTAGCAATAACCTCAGCTAGAAGAGTCTCAGAGCTACAGGCACTAATGGCAGTGAAACCTTTCCTCATTTTTCATCAAGACAGAGTCTCTCTACGAACTAACCCTTCCTTTATGCCAAAGGTGGTATCCAGTGTGGCCCTAAACCAAACCATTCACTTGCCCACCTTCTTCCCAAATCCCCAGAACAAAGGAGAAAGACTCTTGCACTCTTTGGACATTCACAGGCAATTACGTTACTACTTGGATAAAACTAAGGCTTTCAGGAAAAACTGACCAGCTCTTTATAGCCTATGCTACAGGATCACAAGGAAAAGCTATCTCAAAACAGACCATTTCTAAATGGATAGGGCATTGCATACGTTTCTGCTACACACATCTGGGAAACCAGTACCATTAGGTCCCACTCCACCAGGGCTACAGCTACATCAGCAGCCTTTCTCAGGGGAGTGCCAACCAAGGTTATTCTGGAAGCTGCAACTTGGAGTTCAGTGCACACCTTCACCAAACACTATCACTTACCTCTATACTCTAAGACTAGAGCTGGTTTTGCCACTGCAGTTTTGCAGGGCCTACTAGCTTCTTCTAACCCTGTTTGACTCCACCTCCCATCCTTAGCTTTGTGATGACTGCAGCAGGGTAACATGATGAACATAGTACAGTTTTGTAACTACCATAAATGTAGATGTTCGAGTGTTCACCCTGCTGCTGTCCAGGTTACCCTCTCTCCATCCCCTCTGATATATATATATATATATATATATATATATATATATATATATATATATATATATATATATATGCACCTGACATCTGGGGCGAGAAAAACTGAAAAAATGGCATTGGATGCCTCTTGTATACCCCTGGTGCACTGACGTCAGGGAAGAAGCGACATCAACCGACGCCGGACCAAGACTTTGGAATTCGGGCCGACTGCGGGACCGCCTGATGGCAGGATAACCCAAGTGTGATGACTGCAGCAGGGTGAACACTCGAACATCTACATTTATGGTAGGTACAAAACTGTACTTTTCTACTCCAGACTGTTCCTGGTGCCCAGAAAGGAGGGCTCTTGGTGCCATATCCTGGATGTTTCAATTCTCAACAGTTTTCTGGTGGTCCCAAAATTCAAAATGCTTACCCTGCAACAGCCTCTTCCTATGCTAGCCAAGGATGCCTGGTTAGTCACCCTAGACTTAAAAGAAGCTTATCTGCACATCCCCATAAGGGAGTCTTGCAGGAAATGTGTACACTCAGGGCAGGCTCTAAACACTATCAGTTCTCTGCACTTCCCTCTGGCTTATCTACTGCACCCAGAGTATTCACAAAGTGCCTGGCTCCAGCCATTGCGTGTACTGCAGGCAGAGAAATATCCAAATTTTCCTATACTTTGACAATTGCCTGATTCAGGCGGCCAGTCAGGAATTGCTACTTCAGCACCTGGCATTTGTAAAAAGACTCCTATCTTCATTGTGGTACATGATCATCGAAAAGAAATCATAACTGGTGCACAGTCAAAAATTGTATTCCTAGGAGCAAGCTTGAACACAACTTCCCAGATGGCATTTCTCACTCCAGAAAAACAGGTCTATTTGAACAACTACTTCAAACAAATGGCCACCAAAACCCAGCTATCTGCAAGGAAAATACTGCAAGCCGTAGAGTTCATGGCCTCATGCATTCTGCTAATTTCATATGCAAGACTGCATATGAGGAAACTTCAGTGGTACTTGAAAAGTCTTTGGTGCCAACATTCTGAGGACCTGGAAACGGTCACTCCTATCATACCTTGTCTAAGGGCAGTGTTCCTTTGGTGGGCAGAAGCATGCAACCACAACAAGGGACTGCCTTCCACGCAACCCCTCGCCTTCCAAATCCTGACTACAGACGAATCAGACTATGCATGGGGGGCTCACATGGCAGGCAAATGCATTCAGGGCAAGTGGAGCCAGGACAAATCCTCCTGCACATCAATCAAAAAGAGATGTTAGCTGTGCAGTATGCTCTGACAGCCTTCAAATACCTAATCCTTTCCAGGACAGCTGCTGATAAAAACAGACACCACCACAGTTATGTGGTATATTAACAAGCAGGGGGGAACCCATTCTTACCTGCTCTGCGGGTTAGCCATGACCCTGTGGAACACAGCCTTGAGCAACCAAGTGCATCTACAAGCTCAGTTCCTGCCAGGCAAACCGAATTCACTGGCAGACGACTTAAGCAGAAATCTCCTGGACCCACATGAGTGGAAATTGGAGCCCAACACCTTCGACCTTCTAATCCAGAGGTGGGGGGCACCAGAGGTGGACCTCTTTGCCTCCCCCGAGAACCATCAGTTGAGCAAATTTTGCACCAGGAACCCTCACAGCAGGGCCTGGAGGGGTGGGTGCCTTATCCTTCAAATGGGAAAACCTCTCAATTTATGCCTTTCGACCTCTGCCCCTCCTCTCAAAGGTACTACTCAAGATCAGGCAGGACAGCCCAAGGGCAATTCTTATTGGCCCAGATTGGCCACGTCAGCACTGGTACCTACTCTTACAGAATCTGACAACAGTGCCACCCTGGCACCTTCATCAGACACCTTCCCTGCTGTCTCAGCAGGAGGGACATATTTTGCATCCACCGCTGCAAACCCTAAACCTTGCAGCGTGGATTATCCCCTGAATACTCCACCAGCAACCCTCAGCAAACAGGTGCTGGATGTCATTCTTGAGGCCAGAAGACCTAGTACTAGGAAGTCCTATGCTGAAAAGTGGAAAAGATATTGTTCTTGGAATCAGTCTCAAGGAAAGAGACAGCTGTGCCGTCCTTATCTCAAACCCTTGATTACCTAGCAGCGCTACTCCACAGAGGCCTGTCCTTCTCCTCCATTAAGATTCATGGCTCTGCCATCTCATCTCATTATAATACTGAGCCACCTCTATTTGTTCACCCTCTCATCAAACGGCTTTTGAGAGGAGCTAACAACTGAAGACCTCATAGGAGAGCACCCACTCCTGCCTGGGAACTTAAATTTGTACTGGAAAAGCTTACACTTCTCCCTTTTGAACCTGCGGCTTCAGCAGAGTTAAAATTCTTTTCTTGGAAAACAGCCTTGCTTTTAGCCATAACCTCAGCTAGAAGAGTATCTGAGTTACAGGCACTAATGGCTGTGGAACCCTTCATTATTTTCCATGCTGACACGGTTTCCCTCAGGACTAACCCGTGCTTTATGCCTAAGGTGGTCTCCAGTGTGGCTCTAAACCAAGACATCCATTTGCCAATCTTCTTCCCTAATCCTCAGAATAAAGGTGAAAGGATCCTGCACTCCTTGGATGTGCACAGACAGCTCAGGTTCTGTATTATAGGAGTAAGCCCTTCAGAAAATCTGACCAGTTACTAGTCAGCTTTGCAACAGGGGCAGAGGGCAAGACCATTTCAAAACAAACCATTTCCAAATGGATAGCACACTATCCATTTCTGCTACAATCACCATGGAAAACCAACCTCACAGGGGATCAGAACACATTCCACTAGGGCAACTTCTATCGCTACAGCATTTCTCAGGGGAGTCCCTACCGGGGATATCCTGGAAGCTGCTACCTGGAGTTCTGTACACACCTTCACCAAGCATTACCACCTGCCTGTCTTTTCCAAATCCAAGGCAGGATTTGCTGCAGCAGTCCTGCAAGGCATACTAGCCAGCCTTAACTCTTCTTGACTGCCTCCACCCTGCCTCAGCTTTGGGAATCCACCCAAGTGTGATAACTGCAACAGTGAAACACAAAGAAAAAAGTACAGGTGTGTACACTTAACCATAAATGTATATGTTCAAGTGTATTCACTGTTGTAGTCCTGGTTTCCGTCCCTCCAGCCCCCTAGTTCGTTCTCTCTCTCTCTCTCCTATCTATGGCTATTACTAACCTCTTCTGGGGTATTGGTATTTACTTTTTGCTGGTGGTGTGTTCCCCACCATAACCTAGCTCCCTATTTGGGGGTCTCCTGACATTTGGGGCAAGAAATACTGATGTAATGGCATCGGCTGCCTGTTTTTATACCCCTGACAACTTGACGTTAGTCCTGGAGCAACAGTATCTGATGCAGAAGTACTAAGTCTCTGGTATTCGGGCCAACTGAGGGCTATCTGCAGGCAGATAACCCAAGTGTGATGACTGCAACAATAAATACACCCGAATGTAACCCAAGTGTTATGACTGCAGCAATAAATACACTCGAACATCTACATTTATGGTAAGTGTACACAACTGTACTTTGCCAGTGGAGAACCTCAAGTAGGTGTCTCCCAAGTTATCCACTCTGACTTCCCTTGTGAATTCTTCAATGAGGTTAATTTCCAATGCCATGGAAGCTACCACTCAAGCTGCTGGTGCAGGCATTGCCTTGAGGCGTCATGCCTGGCTATGCTTATGTGGGTACACTGAACCCTTTAAGTCGTCCTTTACCAGTGCTAGATTGTTCTACTCTCTTTGGACCTTCAGTGAAGGATATTTTGACCCGCAGTGAGCAGGAAGGGAAGACTCTGTCTGCAGTGGGGATCAAGCTTTCTACCACCAGAGGTCCTTCTCTAAGACCCAACAGGGAACCAGAAAGATGTGGTTCCATAAGGCATAGTCTCCCTTTCAGGACGCTCCTAATGAATCCTCTTCCAAAGGCAGGAGAGAGGTTACACTGGACAGCAACGATGCCCCCAAGGCAGGGGGGTCTGCAAAATCAGGGTTCCAAGGACCCCTTCTTGGCCTTTTCTGTAAAGGTTTTAAAGGGAACATTCCATTTAGTCCGGGCAGTTTATCAGCCTTCAAGTCATCAATCCAGCGATTTTCCACATTCTCAGTCAAATTGTAGAGGTCACCCATTCTCATATCTTCAGTCAGTACTTCAAGCACCATAAAATTGAAACTCTGGCCAGGATAATATGTAATATGTTGTGACAAAGCATTTGTTTTGCTTTTTCGTCTGATATCGGTTAAATGGTGCAATACCCTCTCCTTAAAGGGTCTGTTGGTCTTACCAACATAAAAACCAGTGCATACATTACAGCTAGTGACATGAATAACATTCTTAGTATTACAGATGGCATAAGTCTTAAGTTTGTATTCCTTTCTAGTAATAGAATGTTTAGAAGTATATGCAGGATGTTGTCTGCTGTCAAGATCTTCCAGTTGATGTTCATCGTGTTTCACTGTTGCAGTCATTACACTTGGGTTATCCTGCTGGCAGGCTACCCGTAGTCAGCCTGAATTCCAAAGTCCTGGTCCGGTGTCGGTTGCTGTCGCCGCTTCCTTTACGTCAGTGTGCCAGGGGTATATAAGATGCAGTCGACACCATTTTCTTCAGTCTTTCTTGCCACGCGGTGCCCGAAGCAAAAGCAGTTCACAAGTGCCGGTCAGCCGACTCCTGAGATTTTTGAAATTGAATTTCAGATCCGAAGTCTTCAATAAAGCTAAGTAACCCATTAGGGAAACTTTTTGTCTTGCTCCAGACCGATGTCAGAAAAAGTTAACAATTGTATTTCTTGCGGGAAGCAAATACCTCATAAGGATTTTCATTCTTACTGTATTCCTTGCCTAGGCCCTGACCACAACGTTGCTAGTTGTCGGTTTTGTGCTAGATTTAACCAACGCACTATTAAGCGTCGGTTCGAGTTTGCATTTCATTACTTTGGCCGAAGGTTTAACTATATAATGCCGTCGGAACAGCCGACGACCAGAGTTCATAAAAAGCGCAAGGAAAAAGAAAAAGACAGGCATCCGAGGTCCAAAACCAACGACAAAGCCTCTTCTAGGCCAGTCGCCGGTTCTCAGTGAGGCGCATTCGCAGCCCCTGACACCCGCTACCTCAGAGCCACAGGCCGCCTCCGACTCCCACATGGAGACAACTAGGCCTCTGGATACTCAAGGTATTGGGCCTTCGGAAACTAATCCCTCAGATGGGTCTGGAGCCGCTGAGCAGGCATCTGCTTCTGAGGGTGTTTTCAGACCTGCATATCAAGCCAACTTCAGCATCCAAGACAAAGACTAAAACAGCTTTAAAGACAAGGAAACAAGTACAGCATTCTCCAGGACAGACTTCCATGCCTAAGAAACGGATGCTCAAAATGGCCGAAGACCTAATTACTTTGATCAGGGGTTTCCATCCCCCTCCTGATAAGAGGCCTAGGCAAGACACTGAATATGATTCCTCTGATCAAGTTTCCATTTCCTCTGACTCCTCTTCAGAACAGAGATACTCTGTTCCTCTCTATGAGGATTCTGATGCTGAAGAATCTATTCCTTCAGCTTCTCCTCCTGAAGATTATTCCTTTTGGGAAACCCTGCATACCATGAGGGAGCATTTCCACTGGGAGAGCCAAGATTACTCAGAATCTAAGAAAAGGCTCAGAGACTTTCTTATACTACCTCAGCACAAAGCTCTTGCTATTCCACCTGTTCTAGACATTGTAGATGGTGTGTTTTCAGAGTCCGGACTGTCTCTCGACTCTTTACCTCCTGCACCTGTTAAGCCAGACAGATACTACAGGGTTCCAGAGTCTCATAAAATTTCTATATAAAAACCCTGCTGCTGACCCAGAAACTATATCTCAGGGTTCCAAAGGGGTCAAGGCCTCTACTGCAAAAAATGCTGTCCCCCTCAGATAGGGATTCAAGGGCACTGGACAGATGGGGGAAAAAAAGTTTACACTTCTGATACCTTGGCTGTAAGGGCTTTAAATTGTCAGTTTCATATGCTTAAATATCAGCAATACTTAATGTTACTACCAAAACAGAAAATGTTGACAAATTCTGAATGTTCTGAGAACAAGGAAATGCAGAATTTATTGCATGCATCTGAACAAGTGAGAAAGCATACTTTGCAATGTGGTTTTGATTCACTGAGGCCTCTTGCAGGGCCACTGTTACAGGTTCTGTCATTAGAAAGCATGCTTGGTTAAAGGAACAGAATCTGCCTGATCATGTTAAAGCAAAATTATTCGATGCTCCATTACAGCATGATACTTTGGTGTTAAAGCAGAAGAGGTGTTGAAGAAAATGGAGGATAAAGCTAAATCTATGCAGACAGTAAAGGATTTCTTACAGGTACAGCCACCCAGATTTAGCAGGAACTGGCCTTCTAAGAATTGGTCCTTTCCAGTGTCAGACAGGCCACAAAGAGGCAGATACAGACGCCCTAGAGGCAGACAACAGCCCCAGGGCTCATACAAGCCCAAACAATGGGGTGCTTCTACCTCCAAAAGCGGAGAAGACAAATCACAGCCATATAGGAAACAGCCCCAATGACTTCCCTCTGCCAATGCCAAGCACTTATCTTTTAGCAGCACCATTAGGGGGAAAGCTAGCACTTTTTTCACAAAATTGGCACATGATCGCCCAGGACAAATGGGTCTTAAATATAGTCTCTCAGGGCTACAGGTTCCACTTTCACACCTTTCCAAAGGCAAAAGGTATGCCCGACCTGCCACACAATCAATGGGCAGAGAAACAAAAACAAGTTTCATCTCTCATGAACATGAGGGATATTCAGCCAGTGCCACAACAAGAGCAGGGACAAGGATTTTACTCAAGACTTTTCTTAGTACCAAGAAAGGACAAAGCCTGGAGACCAATTCTGGACCTGTCTATTCTAAATACTTTTCTGGACGTTCCAAAATTCAAAATGTTGACTCTGCAGCAGTTTCTGCCCATGCTGGGGAAGAAGGCTTGGCTTGTAACTTTGGACCTCAAAGAGGCATACCTGCATGTCCCAATCAGACAATCTTGCAGAAGATACCTCAGATTCATAGCTGGCTCAATGCACTACCAATTCTCTGCACTGCCCTTTGACTTATCTACTGCGCCCAGGGTCTTCACAAAATGCCTGGCACCAGTAATTGCATTTTGCAAACAGAGGAATTCAAATATATCCGTACTTGGACGACTGCCTTATTCAAGCAGAGACCAAAGACATTCTACTAAAGCATCTGGCATTTGTAAAAAGATTATTAATTTGCCTAGGGTACACAGTAAACGAAAACAAATCAAAACTAGTACCCTCTCAAGAGATAATATTCCTGGGTGCAAACTTAAATACAACTGCCAAGATGGCTTATCTCACGCCAGACAAACAAAGGCAACTGACTTCTTACTTCAAAAGCATGACAACAAAGACCCAGTTATTTGCACGAAAAATTCTGCAGGCTCTGGGCTTCATGGCATCCTGCATTCTGCTAATTCCATATGCAAGACTGCATAAGAGGAAGCTACAATGGTATCTAAAAAGTGTTTGGACTCAACATTGCCACAGCCTGGAATAATTAATTTCACTTATTCCCTGCCTGCAACAGGAGTTTCGATGGTGAGCACAGGCCTGTCACCACAACAAGGGACAGCCATTCACTTTACCCACAGCCAGGCAAACACTAACAACAGATGCATCAGATTATGCCTGGGGGGCCCACATGGCAGGAAAATGTATTCAGGGCACATGGCCCGCAAGCCAAAGGCATCTTCACATCAATCAAAAAGAGATGCTAGCTGTACAAAATGCTCTGACACCCTTCAAGGACCTACTTCATCCAGGACAACTGCTGATAAAGATGGACAATACTACAGTCATGTGGTACATAAACAAGCAGGGAGGTACACATTCTTACCCCCTCTGCAGACAAGCCATGATTTTGTGGAACACAACGTTGACTTACCAAGTACACCTGCAAGCACAATTCCTGCCAGGAAAAACAAATGCTCTGGCAGACGAACTAAGCAGAAACCTCATGGATCCTCACGAGTGGAAACTAGATCCACAAATCTTCAACATGATAACAAGGAAATGGGGATGCCCAGACAGATCTATTTGCCTCACCTCACAACTGCCAACTACAGAGATTCTGCACAAGGACTTATCACAAACAAGCATGGAAAGTGGATGCTTTGCCATTCAGCTGGAACAACCTTACAGTATATGCCTTTCCTCCACTGCCTCTCCTCCCCAAGGTACTCCTCAAGATCAGACAAGAGAAGCCACAAATGATACTGATTGCCCCGGATTGCCCACGCCAGCACTGGTACCCAATCCTAAGGAGCTTGTCTCAAGGCCCAGCCTGGACATTGCCTCAAATTCCTCATTTACTGACCCAACAAAATAATCCAATCCTGCATAGCCAGCTCAGAACCAATCTAGCTGCATGGCGGATAGTGTAACCATTCCGAATACACCTCTCTCTAAAGCGGTTATGGATGTTATTTTGGAGGCCAGGAGGCCCAGCACCAGAAAATCTTATGCAGAAAAATGGAAGAGATTCTGTGCTTGGAACCAGGCACAAGGAATTGACACACTTGTACCAAGTATCCCTCAGATTTTACAATACCTAACTGAGATGCTGGACAAAGGCCTATCCTTATCAATTAAGATCCATGCCTCTGTCATTTCAGCTCATTACAATACGGACCCACCTATTTTTTCATATCCATTGCTTAGGCAGTACCTCAGAGTGGCCAGAAACATAAGACCTCCAAGGAGAGCACCAATACCTGCATGGGACCTCGATTTTGTCTTGGAAAAACTCACACTGCCTCCTTTTGAGCCAGCTAATACAGCTGAGATAAAAATCTTATCATGGAAAACAGCTCTGCTCCTAGCAATAACTTCAGCAGGAAGAGTCTCAGAGTTACAGGCATTAATGGCTGTGGAACCTTTTATTATCTTCCATCCGGACAGGGTTTCTCTAAGGACAAACCCAACATTTATACCTAAGGTAGTGTGCAGTGTGGCTCTTAACCAAACCATTCATTTGCCTACTTTTTACCCAAACCCACATAATAAAGGGGAGAGACTTCTACATTCTTTGGACATAAACAGACGGCTACGCTTCTACTTGGACAAAACTAAAGCTTTCAGAAAGACTGAGCAACTTTTAGTGGCATATGCTGCAGGATCACAAGGAAAGGCTATCTCATAGCAGACTATTTCAAAATGGATAGGATGCTGCATTCGTTTCTGCTATTCACAACATGGCAAATCAGTGCCTAAGGGCATTAGACCACATTCGACCAGGGCAGCAGCCACCTCAGCAGCCTTCCTCAGAGAAGTACCAACCAAGGATATTTTGGAGGCTGCAACTTGGACTTCAGTGCACACTTTTACTAAGCACTACCACTTACCTCTTTACTCTAAATCCAGAGCAGGCTTTGCCGCTGCAGTTCTGCAGGGCCTCATAGCTACTCCTAATTCAATTTAGACCCAGCCGCCCAACCTCAGCTTTGGGATTCAACCCAAGTGTAATGACTGCAACAGTGAAACACGATGAACATAGTACAGTTGTGTACCTACTATAAATGTAGATGTTCGAGTGTATTCACTGTTGTAGTCCAGGTTACACACCCACCATCCCCCTTTCTTTGCTGGGACTTATCTGTACTTCTCTATTCTATACAGCCTATGTGGTGTATTTGCTTGTAGATGAAGGTAATGTTTATTTTAGTGCATGCTTTTTATAACTAATATTTTTAGCTTACCCTTTTGTGGGCACCTGACATCTGGGGCAAGAAAAACTGAAGAAAATGGCGTCGGCTGCATCTTATATACCCCTGGCGCACTGACGTCAGGGAAGAAGCTACAGCAACCGACGCCGGACCAGGATTTTGGATTTCAGGCTGACTGCGGGTAGCCTGCCAGCAGGATAACCCAAGTGTAATGACTGCAACAGTGAATACACTCAAACATCTACATTTATGGTAGGTACACAACTGTACTTTTCTTATTATATCGAATATTTGTTGTACATCATTGTTATGGGTGATGCGCCAAGATTCTGTTTTAAGAACAGAAAGAATTTAAAACAAGTGCTATGTCAAGATAGACCTATAAGCAAGATGAGCTCAGTCACTAAGAATGGGTGCATTCCCATGTAGAAAATGTAAAGTATGTGGGCATCTAAAGTCCAAGAGCTGTTTTGAACATCCTGTTACCAGGAAGGAATACAAACGTAAGACTTATACCAACTGTAATAATAAAGAACGTTATTTACCCTCTCCAGTCTTGCAAGAGAAGAGATATTCCAGGTTTTCTTCAGTGGCTACATCTACCCGATCATCTCTGAGATTAACAGAGTACGACGTTGACAGGATGATGAGATAGTTCTTGAGGATGCATATCCAGCTTGGGGTTCTGTTGTTACCATCTTCAGGGAACGTATTGACCATCAGGTGCTCTGTCCATCCACTACTTTCACCTTTCTTGGTCCTTCCTTAGGCTCTAAGAGATTTGGGCCAGAGTCATCCTGAAGCATCTCCTTTGGTGCCGATACGTCCTTCAACATTGACACCCACAGCTTTCCTATCCCTCTCTACTCCGATACCGTTGGATTGGGAAGGAACTTTGAGCTGCAGAGTCAGTGTTGACTTCTGTAGGGGAGCGTTTGACTCCTAGATTCTCTTAGCCATCTTTTTCCTTGGTGCTTTGGCAGTAGACATCTTGGGTGCGATAACAACTTTGTGGCCAGGAGTGCTAGGAGTTGAGGTTTCCCTATCTTCTTTGGTTCCAGAGAGATCCTTTGTTCCAGTAGCATTTTTGGCCTTTGAGGTTGTTGAAAGGGTTTTGGATTTACCCAAGGAGAGGATGATCTGTAGCAAGCTTTCTCCAAGTTTGCTTCCACCCAAGCCCCAACAAGGTCCTGCAACATTACCATCTTATCATCCTGCCAGACTGGGATAAGTTGGTCCCACAATCTTCTGAAGTAGTGTCTACGTCAGCTCCAGTCTGATTCTGAACCATCTGCCCCCCTCCCCCAGCAGAATCAGTTTACAGGAAACAGATGTGCGAAAGAAAGCACATAGACTTCTCCCTAGAGTCTTTCATGAAGGACACAGTTTTGAAGGAATGTGAGGGTTCACCCAGCTCTCCCTTGGAAGATGCCATCTTTGGTGAAATACTTGCACTCGTGGAACATAGAGGAGGATGGCCCACCCGATGATCTCTCACCAGACCAGTCTGTATTTTTGGAAGCCTTTGGTTCTGGCTCAACATTGTCCTGGCTGGTATCACCTATTGATCCACTAGTTGACCTTATGACGTACTGGGCTTGGAAGAATCCTGACATGGTGGAGTCCATCCCCAAGAAACTGGACAGAAGTTTCACTGCTCTGAAAGGCGGAAATCATTGGAGTAATGTCCTCCAGTGGATGCTGTAGTTGTGTCAGCAGTTACAAGAAAGGAATTGTCTGAATATATTTTCTCTGTCCTTCCCCCTAACAAGGAGTCTAGGTTGTTGTACTGATCTGGGAAATGGATGTACTCAGTGACCTTTGCTTTCAGGCCAATGAACTATCTAGCTCATGTCATCAAGATTTCAGAAGAACCAACAAAAAGCTTCTTGAGGCACACCACGGCAAATAAAAGCGAACTGTTTCGTTCTACAGACAACCTTTTAATGTAGCCATGTGTCTCATTTCTAATGCAGCTGATGCCTCCGCCAGAGCAGCAGGCACAGCTCATAAGGTACGATGGCATGCCTGTATGCATCTTTGTGATATTACAGAAGGCTTCAGGATATCCTTCGTCAGTGTCTGTTATGACGGCTCCGCACTTTTTGGGCCCAAAATGAAAGACATGTTGAGCAGGAGCCAGCAGGATGGTAAGACTCTCTTTTCAGTATGCATTCATGTTTTCCACTCCTCAAATATCCTGCTGCAAGAATCAGAGAACTGATAAAAAGATGTGATTTCATAAGTTATGGAGTTCTTAAAAAAGATTCTCCTGATGTTAGACCTTCACCTGGCAGAAGTGAAGGGAATTCAAGTGGACGTCGCCCTAGAGGCGGACCTCATAATCAAGATTTCCACTGTTCCTTCACCGAAAGGCCCTATCAGTGTTTCTGAAGGTTTGCCCGACAGCTGCACTCTGCTTATCTCTGCACCGAAAGCCTGGCAAGACTTAAGAGACAAATGGGTGCAAAATATAATTTCCAGAGGCTATTCCATTCCGTTTTCTTGTTCTCCCAAAATAGAGAAATTGATTTCAGACATCCCACCCAGTCAGTGGGAACCAGCAGTAATTACAATTTCAAAACTGCTAGAAAGAGTCCTCCAGTCAGTACCCAAAGACCAATTTGATCCAGAGTTTATTCAAAGTTTTCAGTTTCAAAGAAAATGGGAGACCTCAGACCAATTTTGGATCTACGCCACCTCACCCAGTTTATAGAAAAGACAAAATTCCGGATGGTCACTTTTCAGTCCATGTTACCAAGTCTGAGGCAGGATGATTGGATGTGCTTGATAGATCTCCTGGATGCTTAATATTATGTTAAAATAGAGAAACACTCCAGGAGATTCCTCCATTTCTGGTTTGGAGGCAATCACAGTCAGTTCAGAGCCTTGCCTTTCGGACTTGCCACAGCCTCCAAGGCGTTCACCAACATAATGGAAGTGGTATTGGTGCATTTGTGCATGCTTGGAATCCAAGTTTTCCTATACCTAGATGAATGGCTCCTAACTGCAAAATCCGTGAATCTTCTGGTACACCATCTGGACCATCTCCTCCAATGCTTACAGGATCTCACTGTTACAGTGAATTTTCAAAAGTTGCTTCCAGCACAACAGATAGAATTTACTGGATGCCACCTCAGTACAGCTCTGCAGATTCAGTGTTCAACAACACAGAGTTTGTTCTTTTTGTGAAATGGCCTCATAGGTAATGCATCATCCCCACCCACCAAGATTAATACTGTGGCTATTAGGTCTCATGGCGTCCTCAATTCTAATGGCTCATTATCACATGACGATTCTTCAGTGGACGTTGGCAGTTCAGTTTTAGAAATTCCATCCTCTGCACACCAAGATTTGTCTGACAAGAGTTTGCAGACAGTGCATAGAGTGTGAATTACCTCCCTTTCAGTAATAGAAGGGAGGCCCATTCATACAGATTCACCAATGGCAATGCCTCCCTTCTAGGGTTGGGGACCATTTTGAAGAGAGAATGATCCAAGGTGCATGCTTGGGTGTAGACACCAATCTTCACACTAGTGCCTTGGAGATGAGGGTGTTCTTCCTAGTATTGCAGGTTCTTCAGGATGCCCTCCCCAAGGGTGTGATCTCCATACAGACAGACAACATAGCTGTCATTTGGTATATCAGCAAATAGAGGAATTTGTTCTTACCCCTTGTGTCGAGAGGACATGAGGATCTGGAAGTGGGTGATGTCTTTACACTTTCTGCTAGCAGTGCACATTCTGGGATGTTCTAGTGTTCTAGCAGACAAATTGAGCAGGACTATTCTAATGCCTCCTGAGTTGGTCCCTCAATCCAACTGTGGCAACTTTGATTTTCAGCCACTGGAGCCAACCTTGCTGCAACCTTTTTGCTTCCTATCTCAACCACAAGTGCAGCAGTTACTTTACACTAATCCTCACACAAGGACAATCACCAAAGGATGCTCTGGTCCACAATTGGCTATGTAGTCTTCTGTATGCCATTCCTCCATTACTACTCATAGTCTCATATGTAGGTACTAGGCTGTTGGCCCTAGGGCCTTTAGGGCCTATATATGCCTAGCCAAAAAGGTACCCTGTTTTTCGCCAATAAAGACATTTTTTTCCTTTGTTTCTGTTGAGCAGAGCCACAGAGGTGATCCCCAGGGTGAATTTTCTATTTCCCATCCATTCATCAAGATTTTTCTTGGAGTGCTGCTGAGGAGCTTTGATATAGATAGGTAGTTTGTTCCAGAGTATGGGAAGTCTCTGGGACAGGAATCCGTCCCTCCGGCATGTTCTGATTATTGTGGTGACAAGGTTTAGGTCCCTAGAGCGTGTAGCTCAGAGGGATTGGGGTTTCTTTAAGTGGAGCATATCCAACAGCTCTGGGTTTCACATAGCTGTGTATGTTAAGCAGAGATCGCCTGTGAGTAGACGATATGCAACAGAGTAAAGTTGTAATTTTTTGAGATGGTCTGCATAGGGCATCTGTTTGATGCCGGTAATCCTTTTTTTGAGGTATTTCTGCAGCCTTTCCAGTTGTTGTAGATGTATTGTGAGGTACATACCAAAAGGGGCGTTGTACTCTATAATGGATCTAAGTGGCGACTAGAGGGGAACAATGACCTCTTTTTTTTCCTGGATGAGAAACCTTTTGTGATGAGGTGTGCCACGTAGAAGGATTTCCTGACAATTGTGGTGATGGTCTCTTATCACACTTTCGGTGTTAAGTAGACTACCACCTATGTGATAGTTCATGGGTACAGAGTTTTTACCAAAGGGGATGACAGTGTGGTTTTTGGCATTGAGCTTGAGGCCATGGCTTTGACACCAGGCATCTGTCTCAGTGAGGACCTTTTGTAAGATGTCCACATCATTAGGAGTTTTGATTATGGGTCCTAGTTTGCAGTCATCTGCGAACTTCGTTAGCCAAAGACCTTCTGTGTTATCCTGCACTTCAGAGAAGTAGATACCAAACAGGAGAGGACCCAGGACTGAACCCTGTGGTACTCCACTTGTCACTGGTCTGAAGTCGGATTTGGACTCTGCTGCTTTCACAGTGTAGCAGTCAGTGAGCCAGTTGGCAACCCATCTTGTGACATAGGGATTTATACCTAGTTTAGTGAGTTTACCTATAATTTCAGAGTGGGGGGATGGTGTTGAAAGCCTTGAGATCTAGATAGGCTGTGTGACCCACCTTATCCTCGTCTGTGGCTTTGGTGACTGCTTCAAAGAAGTCTATCAGGTTTAGGAGACATGATCTGCCTTGTACCAACCCGAACTGGGTGGGGTCCAGAGTTTGGAGATTACTAATGTCTTTGTTTATAAGTTCCATGATGGTACGTTCCATGGCCTTGCCGACCAGGCTTGTCACGCTAATGGGGCGGTAGTTCCCGGGGTCAGTGGTGGCTCCCCCTTTGTGGAGTGGGATAACCATTGCTGTGTGCCATTCAGTGAGCACAAAGCCTGAGGTGAGGTTATGATTGAACATGGTGCTTAGGTGGGGTGCCAGTTCGTTCTGTAGTTCATGTAGAACGCAGCCTGGGATGTTGTCAGGTCCCATGGATGCTGTGTTCTTGGCTTTGGAGAGTGTGGTTTTTACCTGTGCAGCCGTGATTACAGGAACTTTGCATTCTTCCAATATAGAGATGGGGCCTTTAGGGGGTGAGAGGGGGATGACGTTAGGTATCTGCCAGGATGTTGGCAATATTAATTGGTTCTGTATATTTAGTGCCATTGTGCTGTAACTCAGAGCAGATCTGAGTGTTGCCATTGAGATTCTTGACATAGCTATTGAATGCTTTGTGGTTGTCTTTAGAATCAGTGGCGATTTTGTTTTTGTATATTTATTTATTTATTTACATTTATTTTACATTTGTTAACCGGGCTAGTCTGGCTGGATACAATGTCCATTTTCAGCAGAGGCCCGAGGAGAAAAGCTCCATTAACAGACTAGTAAATTATAATAAAAAGAACAACAATCAAAATAAAAATCAAAACAGAACCAAACAAACAAAAATATATAAACATATAAGCAAATAAAGGACAAAGTTCTTATTGGTGTAGAGAAATGCAGAGGTATTATAACAGGAAAATAACAATGGAGAGGCAACCTTCTTATGTAATAATTGCTAGAATAAGACTGACTAGTAAGAGAAAAAGAATTGAAACTAAACTGACATATAGAGAGTCAAATAAACTTTACACTATTTACAATTTAGAATAGAACAATTTTTGCCAGGGCACTAGTATAGGAATGAGATAAGCATAGAAGAGATTTGCATGAAGCTAGAAAAAGAAAAGATGACAAGATGCAGAGTTATTGCATGTAGTAGGAGCAAAAAGAGAAAAAGAAATTCTGCAGGGGTCAGTATAGGCATAATCAAAGGTTGAGAACAACCAGTAGAAGTGAAAAAAGGGGGGGAACTGGAAAGAGGGGAATATTTTGCTGGGTTTGCCGCGGTGGTACGGCGGTAGCGTTGTTACGTCACAGCAAGAGGTTCTCCCATTCGATTCTTGGCTGGGCTTGGGAGTGCCTTCTGTGTGGAGTCTGCATGTCCTCCCCGCGGTTGGGTAGCGTTCGAAAGACATACGTGCATAAATGGGCGTGCCTTAGTTGAAGGTTGAGCGTCGAGCTTGGCACCTCGGCATTTAGTAAAAATCTACTGTAAATCATTAGCGGACCGGAGTTCCACTGTGGCAACCCCTTACCGGGAAAAGCCGAAAGACAAACAACAAAAACTAGCTTTAGAGGATTTTATGAGGGATCTCAGCTTCTTACTGTGGCTGACCAGGGAGTTCCTCCATTCATGGGATTTTACTCTTTTTTGCAGTTTCTTTCTTCTGTTGTAGAATTTGTTTATGGCAGGGGACCACCAGATTGGCTTCTTATTTTTGGAGGATAGCGTCTTGGTTCTGTTAGTGATAGCGCGATCCATGCACTGCTGTAAGTGCTTATAAAGTGCATTTGTGTAGGATTCAGCAGTCGTACCTCTATTGTCTGTCTGCATCGGTGTCATGAAGTTTGCCACTTCTGTCTTAAGAAGCGTGAAGTTGGCTTTGGAGAAATTTTTTATGGTGGTTTCCCTAATGGGGGATGGGGGTGGGATGTGGATGTCTAGGGTGATTAGCTTGTGGTCAGATCTGACCAATGAGGAATTGACCTCTGGTGTGGAACACCGGTCGCCCATGTTGGTGATGACCAGGTCTAGGATATTGCTGCCCCTGGTGGGGGTGTGGATAATTTGATCCAAGGGGTTGGAATTTTTGAATTCCAGAAAACATTGAGCAAAGGAGTTGGTACATGAGTAGTTTTCCCAGTTAATGGTGGGGTAGTTGAAATCGCCCATTATTAGGGTGTTGGGTTGTACCCTAATATTTTCCAGTGTATCAAGAAATGAGGAGTGGGAATCCTGGGGCATAGTGGGGGATCTGTAGCAAGTTACAATTTGGATTGCCTTCTTGTCCAGAGTTAGTTGCACTTGGATAATCTCAGATGCATTATGCTGAGCAGCTAGCCTGAAGTTGTGGATATCCTTAATGAATATGGACACACCTCCACCATTAGTGTTTCGGTCCAGGTTAGGACGAAAGGTCTGGTATGAATTATGGCGTGGTAATGCAGGCGTGCTCTCTGGAACCTTGAACCAGGTCTCGTCATTGCACAGATGTTGATGTTCTCCGTTTTAAGGAGTGCCTCAAGTGAGTGCATTTTGAGGTCTTCTTCATGAACAGATTCATTCAGAAAGCCAGACAGTGCAAACCCAAAGTAGTCCTCATTGCCTCTGTCTGGCCCCAACTATAATATGGTTTCCCTTTCTGTGGCCACTACTAGTACATCCTCCACAGATGCTGGGTCAGTATTCAGACCTTCTATCCCATCCATACGGATTGCTTCCTCCGGATCAGACTACCATGAAACTGACCACTCGGTTCCTCCAGTTTTGAGAATGACCAGAGACGCTAGGCTTCCCATCATGTTTGTTGACATCATGTGAGCTTCCCAAAAACCTGCTACGAAAAAGGTTTACAACAGCAAATGGAAAAAAGTTTTCTTTTTGGGAAAAGCCAAGGGTTTGGATCTGTTCTTTGCTTCCATACCATCTGTTTTGGAATTCTGAGCAAAACTTTTTTGTCAAGGCTGTAGCTGTTCTACTATCAGAGTTCAAATGGCATCAGTTTCCAGTTTTCATGTTGGACAAAATATTTCACTGGCCTCCTTGAAAATCTCGAAAGCTTTTCTTAGAAGAACCTTTCTGTTGCATTTCTCCATCCAGTCCCTCCATGTGATGTCACTATCATGCTCTAAGCTCTAACTCCACCTCATTTTGAACTTGCAGTCACAGTTGTTATCAGATTTTTGAGTTGTAAAACAATTTTCCAAGCCGCAGTCAATTCTGACAGATTTCTGAACTTCAAGCACTCTCATGTAAACTTACTTATTTGGTTTTCCATAAGGATAGGGTTTCTCTGTGAACAAATGTCTTTCCTTCCAAAAGTAGCATCCGTAAGTAAATTAAACCAATCCATGTATTTACCAGTGTTGTTTCTCAAATTTTGTAGCAAAAGAGAGTGTACATCCTCCACATGCTAGATGTTCATCATCAACTCTGGTTGCATCTTCATTGCACAAAACCAGTCATTAAATCTGATCAACTTTTTATTGCTGACTCTAAAGCGAGACTTGGTAGAGCTGTTACTAAAGTTTTACTGTCCAGATGGCTGTCAAATTCTGTTTCTTGTGTCTGTGCTAAGATGGGTTTAAATTAACAGTCAAACCGAAGGCTCATTTAACAAGAGCAGAGGCCTCAACAGATGGCATTTGTGCAGTAGCACTTTGGTCCATTGTGTATACCTTTGTTACTCACCATAAGCTGGGTATGCAGTCCGGATCTCATTCCTGCTTCAGCTCCACCATTCTTAGGCATGTTGTTCTTTGATACCACCCAGAAAGACAGCTTGAGAATCTCTCCCAATGTTGAATCAGATGAAAATAGACAACATTGGATATGAATGTTTGTACTTACTATAACGATAGATTCATGTTGTCTGATTTTCACCTGGTTCAGCCTCCCCTTCCTCCAAACCCCTTGCCAAATTTATATTTTTATTCATAACTTTTGAGATGATTGAGTGGTTGGCATGCTGCAGCCTATCTGTGACCAGCATTTTCTCGTAACTTTTGTCCTTTTTTTTCTGGCCCTTTCTTCAGTTTTGTATTTAGGGTCTCCACAGTTTTTTCATACATAGGTCTTGAATATTTGGATATAGAGCAAACTCGATCTGAGGTATTAGGTTAGAGTTTGGGGAGTTATGGGTGAATGGGAATGAGAGCCCTGGAACTGTGGAAACTTCAAATTTGGTGCCGAGGTCAGATCTGGTTGGATCTGACATCCCATATTTGAACTGGACAAAAAAAGAGAGGCATTAAAGGAATGGGTAGTGACAGTTATTAGAGGGTTATTGGGAAAACAGAAATTTCTTTGGAAGGGATAGTGAGTGGGATAAAATGAAAATGGAGTTTAAAACTATGGTAGAAATAAGAGATATGGGAAAGAAGTAATAAGTGTTTAGAGGGGCTGAAAAAAAGTAAACAAATTGTCTAAGGATAATTTAATACGACAAGAAGAGAAGTAACTGCAGATTTCTAAATGGGGAAAAGGGAATATTTGGAAAATATGTACAGCTTAAGAAAGGTTGCTGTTAAGCATCATTTTTTGTGTGATAGCTCCAGACCACAAAAGCTTTTAGCACGATGACTTAGGCAACAGAAAATAGAAAGGTGCGTCGCCAGACGTAGTGAGCCTATGACAAGAAAAATAGGCAATCTTATAGAAGCATTAAAGATATTTTGGAAATGTTATTAAAATTTGTATAAATCAGATGATTTTGTAAACCAAAAAAGGGCACAAATGGAAACATTTATGTAAGATTTGATTGAGCCAAGGTTAGAGGACGATGAAGCTCAACAGTTCATAGCTAAGATAGGAAGAGATGAGGTAAAAATGATGTATAATCAGTCAACATGGAATTCTCCAGGAGTAGGCATTATTCCTGTGGAAATTAGGTAGGAAAAGTGATAAAGCTGTGGAAGGTTTTGTTTTAACAGTTGTTTAAAAAAGGTGGGAAGCACCATTGTTTTGGGGGGAAAAACTGTGGTGGCTGTAACCCAAAGAGGGTAAAGACCCTTCAGAACCAGCTTCATGTAGACCCATTCCAATTTTAAACCATGATTGTAAAGTAACCTGGCCAGTCATGCTAGTTTACTGCTTTCGTTCTTTATTAACACAATTTCATCAGAAACAACCTTCCCCCATCCCAGTACAACAATTAAGTAAAGTTACCAATAGATTACAATGAACTATTAATTAAACAATTAAGTACTTAATTAGATAGTTGAATATCTTGACATCGCTTCCTGCTTACTGATACCAATTCAATATACACTTGATCTTAAAATTTTCATTGATACCAGGAAAAGATCTGCAGCGAGCAATAGCTGCCATTTAAGTACCTTTACATTTAAAAGATTGTTTATATCACCAATAAAATGCTGAACTTCTCTAAGACCAAATATTCAAATTTTCTAAAATCTGAAGACATTGGACTATGTTTAGCTAATGCATTCATTTTATCCTTTTTCAAAATAGCTGCCTTACTTTCAGTAATTCTTTTTGCCAAGTATCTTATAGTTTTACCCATATAGAACCCTGGCATGATTCACAAGTTGCACGATAAACCACAAATGTAGAATTACAGTCATATTGGTCTTTAATTTTCATTTAAAAACCATTATGTTTAAAATTGTAATGTCGACTATCATTAATCTGCACATTTTTCACTTCCCACATTTATACATACCCCTACCAGAGTGAGTATTTACCTCAGTAATATCTATATCTCTTTTTCTTTCGAATAAATCCTTTACGATTTTTTTATAACAAAATGTAGGCAGGCTTAATATCCGCAATTTTGAGTAAATCTTGATTTCCTTGTACAATTCTCCAGTTGTTGACGATCATTTGATAGTATTCATATCTCTACTGATAAAGGAAAGCTGTAATAAAAATCATTGTTGAAATCTTCATATTAAACTTTTGGTATAAAACCATAACTTAAAATAGGAACATTTTTATGTCTGTTAAGACCAACCTCTTCTAAAATACTATTAATATGTTTTCCTGATAATTACTTTCTAAAAGCAACCCTTTTAGTTTCTAACTTTCCATTTTTAAAATGTTCATCCTTACTAATAATTCTAGTCTAATAAATTGACTTCTAACAATGTTTAATTTCATAAATGTTGGATGCTGGTTGACAAAATCTAAATAGTTATTAGTAAATGTTTTCTTTCTAAGAATAGTAGAATGGAAACAAAAATCTTTGTCTAATTTAATTTCAAGATCCAAAAAATTAATTTCACCATTACTACCAATGGTAAAATTAAAAAAAAAAAAAAAAAAAACTTATACTTGTGTTCATTTCTATTAATATGTTTTCAGTTCATCTCGTCTCGTTCCAAATCAAAATGATGCCAATAAATCATCTGTATAGAGATGTCAGTTTCAAACCATCCATTTTCATTAACGTTTCCTTTTCCCAACAGCTAAGAACCAGATAGGTGTATGCTGATGCCACTTTTGCCTCCATTGTAACGCCTTGCATTTACTGATATATTTCACCATTAAAACTAAAAATATTATTTGTCAAAAGAATTTCTAGTAAATACATGTAGTGTTAATTTTATTATTGTCATGTTCAGCATGTTTACTTAATTACTACCTTAAAAATCAATCCCTTTAAGTATCTAAAATAACCATGAAACTGTCAGCCTGGTAAACTTGATGTAAATGCAAGTCATTTAAAAACATCCATGAATCCTTATTGAAAAAATCATATTTTTGCATAATCGGATTAAGGATACCATCTAAATGTTCAGACATAAACTCTGTTTTGTTTCTGGGTGAAGGCACTATTGGTCGAAAGGGGGAAGTGTTCATACTCATTTTTATGTTCAAATTTTTAGAAAATTTGAATTTTAGCCTTAGAACAAGTTCAGCATTTTATTGGTGATATAAACACTCTTAAAAGTAAAGGAACTTAAAAGGCAGCTATTGTTAGTTGCATATCTTTTTCCTGGTATCAATGAAAATTTTAACATCAAGGTATCAATAAACAGGAAGTGATGTCACGATCAGTTATCTAATTAAGTACTTAATTGTTTAATTTATTGTACCTTTATTTAACTTTTGTACTGAGACGGGGAAGGTTGTCTTTGATGAAGTTCTATTAATAAAGAATGAAAGTGCTAAAACTATTCTGACTGACTGATAAAACAAAGGTTAATAGCGGTAAACAATGATGTTCTTCGTGTTTCACTGTTGCAGTCATTACACTAGGGTTATCTGCCTGCAGGTAGCCATCAGTTGGCCCGAATACCAGAGACTTAGTATTGCTGCATTGGTTGCTTTCGCTCCAGGACTGATGTCAGGTCGTCAGGGGTATAAAATTAGGCAGCCGACGCCATTACATCAGTCTTTCTTGCCGAGGAGCCCGAAGCAGAAGCAGTTTGCACGAGTGCCGGTCGGCCGCTACCTGAGTTTTGGTTTCTGAATTGAATCATTCTGAAGTCTTCTAAAGCCAAGTACTCCGTTGGGGATCCTTTTTTCTTGCTTTAATTGATGTCAGAAAAAGTTAACAATTGTCTCACCTGTGGAAAGTAAATACCACACCGAGATTTCCATTCTTACTGCATCACCTGTTTAGGCCCAGACCATGATGTTCCTCGCTGTCAGTTTTGTGCTTTGTTCAACGCCCGAACTATTCACCGTCGGGCCCTTATTGTTGCTAAATACGTTCCCTCTCGATCTCTGTATTCCGAAATGGCTTCTGTAAGCCATCCGACTACCGATCTTCTGAAAAAACATAAGGATAAAGACAGAGACAGACCGCACAGGTCCAAAACTGCTGACGACACTTCCGTTGAGCTAGTTGCCAGTTCGCCGGTACTCAGTGAGACACTTTCGCAGCCCCTGATGCCCGCTTCAGTGGATTCGCAGGCCACTACCGAGACCCCGTTCGGAGTCAGGTATGCCGCAAGACTCTTCTTTAACTACACAACCTGCGGATGTCTCTACCTTGGTTGGGTACGGAGCTGCTGAGCAGGCATAGTCTTCCGAGGAAGTTCTTCGCATTACCGATACTTGACACAAACCGACGACTTCTTTCACGTCTTCAGTTTTGTCTAAAACTACCGAGTTTCTAAGGCCAAGAGTATGAACTACGCCTAAAAATCCAGCGACCCAATCTCAAGCACCTGCTTCTTTGCCACAATCTCAAATGCTTAAAATGGCAGAAGACCTGATCATGCTGATTAGGGGAAGCCAGACTTCCCCTGCTAAGAGAAAAAGGGACTTGTCCCCAGCAGCGTTAACTGACCAAGAGTCCAATGACTCTGACGTTTTTGAATATGAAGACATGCCTTTATCTGCTTATGAGGATTCAGATACAGAGGAATCCATTCCCTCTGCTTCCCCTCCAGAGGATTTTTCTTTTGGTGCATCCCTTCATACTTTGAGAGCATTTCCACTGGGAATGCCAGGATTATCTTCAGTCCAAAAGAGATTTTTGATTTGCCACAACATAGACCCTTAACTGTCCCTCCTGTTCTGGATGTTGTGGATGATGTCTTTATGGAATCCAGTCTGACTCCTGATACTTTACCCCCTGCTCCAAGGAAACCAGACAGGTATTACAGAGTTCCTGACTCTCTCAAATCTTTTTTCAGAAATCCTACTGCTGACCCAGAGGTCATTTCCCAAGGGCCTAAAGGTATAAACTCAACTACAGCTAAGAATCCCACCCCTACTGACCGCCTTAAAAATCTCCAGCTATACTCTGTCACATATCGTCAACTCGGAGGCGATCTCTGCTTAACATACAAGGCCATGTCAAACCCAGAGCTGTTGAACATGCTACACTTAAAGAAATCCCAATCCCTCAGAGCCATACGCTTCAGGGATCTAAACCTTGTCATCACAATAAACAAAACATGCTGGAGGGGATAGGCTGTTAACCCAGAGACTCCCCAGACTGTGGAATAGACTGCCCATACATGTCAAGCAGAGCACCTCTTTGGCCCTCTTCAAAAGGAACCTTGACGATTGGATGGGAGAAAGGAAATTCACCCCGGGGAATCACGTCACTTGCTATGCTAAACAGGGGTCCAGAGAAGTAAATAGTGTGGGAAGAAATAGCCAGGGAATTGTTATGACTAGGTTTGTATAGGCCCTAGGGCCGAAATAGCCTAGTACCAACCTATGAACTTTCAGACAGGGATTCCCAAGCTTTAGACAGATGGGGTAAAAAAGTATACACCTCTGCAACTTTAGCCATTAGGGCATTGAATTGCCAGTTTCACATGCTGAAATACCAGCAAAATATTATGGAACTTATTAAGCAAAAAATATCTACCTTTATAGACTGTGCAGAAAATAAAGAATTACAGGAGCTTATGCATTCTGCAAGCCAAGTCAGCAAGCATACCTTGCAGTGTGGGTTTGATGCCCTCGAAGCATCTTGCAGGGCAGCAGTCACTGGTTCTGTACTGAGAAGGCATGCTTGACTTAAGGAACAGACCTTGCCAGACCATGTCAAATCAAAACTTTTTAACGCTCCTTTGAGTAAAGACCATTTGTTTGGCACCAAAGCAGAAGAGGTTCTAAAAAAGATGGAAGAAAAAGCTAAGTCTATGCAGACAGTCAAAGTTTTTTTGCAGGTGCAGTCTACTAGATTCACTAGGCATTGCTCCTCGAAACATTGGTCCTTTTCTGCCCCTTCAAGGCCATCTCAAACTAGACCCAGGGGGAAACAGACCCCCCCAGATTACAGTCTCAGGGTATGCAGAGATGTAAGCAATGGAGTACCTCCACTTCTAAAACATTGAGTGCTAAACCACCCCGTTACGGAAATAATTCACAATGACTTGTCAACCCCCACTCCTCACCTCTGCTCGTGCCCCTAGGAGGAAAACTTGGCCACCATGCAAAAAACTGGACCTCCATCACCAAAGACCGCTGGGTCCTCAACATTGTATCCCAGGGGTACACATTTTACTTCCACACACCGCCAACCCTAAAAGGGTTCCCAGACCTTCCACCAAACCAGTGGGTAGAGGCACAAAACCAAGTTCATTCCCTGCTCTCCATAAGGGCAATTCATCCTGTTCCTGCAGAACAGATAGGTCAAGGGTTTTATTCCAGACTTTTCCTGGTACCCGGAAAAGAGGGCACTTGGCGCCCAATCCTAGATCTTTCCATTCTAAACACCTTCCTGGTATTCAAAATTCAAAATGCTTACCCTTCAGCAGCTTCTTCCTATGCTGTCCAAAGAGGCCTGGCTAGTCACCCTAGACCTAAAAGAAGCCTATCTGCGCATCCCTATCAGGGAATCATGCAGGAAATATGTTTGTTTCAGGGCAGGATCTATGCATTATCAGTTCTCTGCACTTCCCTTTGGCTTATCCACTGCTCCCAGCGTCTTCAGAAAATGCCTGGCTCCAGCCATTGCCTATTACAGACAGAGAAACATTCAAGTATACCCTTACTTGGACGACTGCCTGATTCAGGCGTACAGTCAGGGAAAAGCTGATGCAGCACCTGATATTTGTAAAGAACCTTCTAACCACCGGGGGGTACACTATCAACGAAAAGAAATCAAAACTAATATCCAGTCAAAAGATTGTATTCCTGGGAGCAAGATTGAGCACAGCCTCCCTAATGGCATTTCTTACTCCAGAAAACAAGCCTATCTAACAGGCTACTTCACTCAAATGGCCACCAGAACCCAGCTATCTGCAAGGAAAATCCTGTAGGCTCTAGGGCTCATGGGCTCTTGCATTCTACTAATTCCATATGCCAGACTGCATATGGGGAAACTTCAGTGGTACTTAAAAAGTCTTTGGTGGCAACATTTTCAGGACCTGGATACCACCATACCTATCATACCTTGTATAAGGACAGAGTTTCTTTGGTGGGCCGCAGCATGAAACCACAACAAGGGGCATCCCTTTACACAACCCCATGCCGCCCAGTCCCTAACCACAGACTCATCAGACTATGCCTAGGGGTCACATCTGGGAGACAAGTGCATTCAGGGCCACTGGAGCCCAAGTCAAATTCATCTGCACATTAACCAAAAAGAGATGCTAGCTTTTCAGTACGCTCTGACAGCTTTCAGATCCCTTCTCTCACCTGGACCCCTGCTAATAAAAACAGACAACACCACAGTTATGTGGTAGATCAACAAGCAAGGGGGAACCCACTCTTACCCACTCAGCAGGCTAGCCATGACACTGTGGAACACTGCATTGACATGCAGATGCATTTGCAAGCTCAATTCCTGCCATGCAAACAAAACTCTCTGGCAGACGACTTAAGCAGAAATATCCTAGATCCACATGAGTGGCAATTAAATCTCAGCACTTTCAGCACCATATTTAACCCAGAAATGGGAGATACCAGAGGTAGAACTTTTTGCCTCCTCCTACAATCACCAGATCAGCAAATTCTGCACCAGGGCACCACACAGCAGAGCGTGGAAAGTGGATGCCCTGTCCTTCTAGTGGGTAAACCTCTCAATTTATGCCTTTCACCCTCTGCCTCTTCTTTCAAGCCAGACTAAGGGCAATCCTGATTGCTCCAGACTGGCCACGCCAGCACTGGTACCCACTACTGCGCAGCCTGTCACCGGTGCCACCATGGCATCAACTGCAGATCCCAACCCTCCTCACTCAGCAGGAGGGACAGATCCTGCAGTCACTACTGCAAACCCTGAACCTTACAGTCTGGCTTATTCCTTGAATTCTCCCGCAGTGACCAGCATTAGCAAACAGGTAGTAGATGTCATTCTGGAAACCAGAAGACCCAGTACAAGGAAATCCTATGCTGATAAGTGGAAAATGTATTGTTCCTGGATTCAATCTAAAGGAGCAGACACTGCTCTGCCCTCCTTACCTCTAATCCTGGATTACTTAACAGATTACTGGATTACTTAACAGATCCTACTCCACAGAGGCCTTTCCTTCTCTTCCATTAAGATCCATGCCTCTGCCATCTCAGCTGGTTACAACACTGAGCCACCTCTCTTCTCTCACCCTCTCATCAAACAGTTCCTGGGAGGCGCCAACAATTTAAGGCCACCAAGGAGAGCACCCTCCTCAGCTTGGGACCTTAAGTTTGTGCTGGAAAAGCTCATGCTCACACCCTTTGAACCTGCAGTGTCAGCAGAGTTAAAATTCCTCTCTTGGAAAACAGCCTTGCTTCTGGCCATCACTTCAGCTAGAAAAGTGTCTGAGCTACAAGTGCTTATGGCTGTGGAACCCTTCACTATTTTTCATGCTGACAGGGTCTCCCTCAGAACTAACCCTACTTTTATGCCTAAAGTGGTGTCCAGTGTAGCTGTTAACCAATCTATGCATTTGCCAACCTTCTTTCCCAATCCTCAAAATAAAGGGAAAGGATCCTACACTCTTTAGATGTGCACAGACAGCTTAGATTCTACCTTGACAGGACTAAGCCATTCAGAAAATCTGACCAGCTCCTACTCAGCTTTGCACCTCGGGCAGAAGGCAAGGACATATCTAAACAAACTATTTCCAAATGGATAGCACACTGTAACCATTTCTATTACAAACACCATGGAAAACCAACCCTTCAGGGGGTCAGAACACATTCCACCAGGGCAACCTCTACCTCTACAGCATTCCTCAGGGGAGTCCTTACCAGGGACATTTTGGAAGCTGCTACCTGGAGATCTTTTCATACCTTCATCAAGCATTACCACCTGCCTGTCTTTTCCAAATCCAGGATGGGCTTTGCAACAGCAGTCCTACAGGGCATACTAGCCAGCCCCAACTCTTTTTGACTGCCTCCACCCATTCTTCAGCTTTGGGAATCCACCCAAGTGTGATGACTGCAACAATGAAACACGAAAAACATAGTACAGTTGTGTACACTTACCATAAATGTAGCTGTTCGAGTGTATTCACTGTTGCAGTCCTGGTTTCTTACTCTCCAGCCCCCATCTCTCTCTTTCTCTTTCTCTCTCTCTCCTTCTCTAAATGTATTACTCACCGCTTACAGGGCTGTTGGTATTTACTTTTTACTGGTGCTGTTTTTTCCACTATAACTTAGCTCCCTGTTTGTGGGCTTCTGACATTTGGGACAAGAAAAACTGATGTAATGGCGTCGGCTGCCTGTTTGTATACCCCTGACGACCTGAGATCAGTCCTGGAGCGACAGCAGCCAATGCAGAAATGCTAAGTCTCTAGTATTTGGGCCAACTGAGGGCTATCTGCAGGCAGATAACCCAAGTGTGATGTCTGCAACAGTGAATACACTCGAGCATCTACATTTCTGGTAAGTGTACACAACTGTACTTTCCCCCCACATGCATTGGTTCATCAGTGCCCATATGTACTAGGACATGATAAGACTAAAGTATTTAGGTGTATGGAATAAAAAGGGTTCTCGTATGGCAGCTAAGGATATGTAGGAAGAGCCTAAACAAAAAGTAATACAAAAACTGAGAAACTGAAAGCACTTTTTTTATGGGTATGGATAGTAAGATACAAGCAGTGAAAATGTTTTTAGTCCCTTCAGTTTTTTTGTACAAGTCAGGCATATTTTTGTCAACCAGAGAAGAAGTTGTTGACAATAATGGAGTTGCTGGAATTTTTTTGTGAGAAGAGAGCAAAAGTTAAGTGGGATAAGTTGATCTTCTGTATAGAGCAAGCAGGTTTAGACCTGATTTGAATGACTACTTTAGCGCTACACAGTTAGCTCATAAACTTCATGTAAGCAGAAGGTTAAAAATCAACATAGAAAGGGATGATTGTGAAGTTGGAGAAACAAGGCGAGAGTAAGATTGTGAATGCATATCGAGGAGAATAACAACCACCATATATAATAATCTTAAAAGTTGTAGAAAATATTCTTCAAACTATGCCAACAAGGGAATGGAGAAGTGAGATTTTGCCAGGAGGGATAAGTGCAAGTAGGTGTGTCGACAATAGGCATGAAGGGGCTGGAATTTATTGGAGAAAATTGGCAAGGGACCAAAGAATTGGGAGCAAATAACTAGAAAGGGAAAGATAATAGGCTGGGATGAGCCCAAGCAGACGTTTAGACTGTAGGTTTGAGACTGCCTTCCCCACTAGAGATTAATATCAGAGTATAGACAAAGAGAAAGGGAAAAGGGGTGCCAAGTTAAAGATCAGCTCTGGTAGAGTTTTTAGTAGCCTAGGACCAATGCTGATGTTGAAAAAATGATAATTAGAAGGGCATACAAAACACTGCATGATCACTATAAGAATCAATCAGAGGAAAGAAAATAAAGGGAAAAAAGATTACATTTATATAAATGTATGTTTGCTTGTGTTACAACTGATAATTCAGTAAATGTGCTTAAAAATAAAGGAATAAAAGCTATTAGATAATTGAAAAATGTTTGGGAAGAGAGACTAGAAAGACAGTTTACAAAGGAGCAATTGAAGGGGAACTGTTTGATTGGCAAGTATGCAACAGAGTTTAGAAGGTTTAGGATTTTTGCTTCAAAGTGTTTCTGTAGGTATTTTTATACCCTAGCAGACTTCAGGGAGTGTTTTCCTCTAATAGATAGCAAATTCTGGAAGCATGATGGGAAAGATGGAGGTAATTGGGAACATGTTTTGGGAATGTAACAAGTAGGCAGATTTTAAAAATTCTGTAGCTGTGGGATTGAATGGCTGTATCTAAGTAAATAACTTTTTTTAAGCTGGAACACGCAACATGAATTGCCAATACTTAGTGATGTCTTACTAAGTGTAATACTATTGACTACCAAAAAAGTTTGTACTAGAAAATGGAAATCAAAGTCTAAACCAACTGTAACTGAAGTACTGAATGTTATAAAGGAGAAAAAAGCACTGGATGTGGGATGTTTAGAAAAGAGAAGGAGCACATGACAGAAATAAATGGAAGTTAAGGGGAAAGGTATATGCTAAATAATGTTTAGGAGGATGAGAAGTGATGTTTAAGGGAAAGCAGAAATCAAGAAGTTTGTGCGGTGGTGGAGTGCTGTTGAAAAGAAAGAAAACGTGTGATGTCTAATGCATGAATGTGCCAAGTGTTAATATTGCTTGTTTTGTATTAATATATGTGCGCCTATTGTGATAATTTAATGCAATACTAAAAAACACTAATCAGCTGTTTATCTCCTTGGCAGTGGGAAAAGGGAAGCCGGTCAAACAAGCTCACCCAAGTGGCTTGTCCATTGCATTTTCTACTGTTAAACTGCTAATGCAGATATGTTCCAGGGCTGGTCAGAGCCCATTCCACCAAGCCACTTGACATCTACACATTGGTTCTAGTGACTACAGTTTGAGGGTAGCTTCTGGGACTAGGCAAGATTTGCTTTTACTATGCTGCAAGTTCTGCTATCCTAATTCATTGTCCACGGCCAGCTGTCCCTTAACTTTATGAATCCTTCCAGAAGTCAGCAATGCAGAAACAGATTTTGCTATAAATGTGGTACTGTTGTGTTGAGGGAGTTATCATAATTGTAGATGTTCAAATATATTTGCTGTTATGGTCACTCGGTCTCCCACCCCCCCTTCTTCTCCTGGTTCTTTCCCATTCTTAGCCTGCAATTGGAGTAGCTCCATATTCCATTTATCTGCACCTTCCCACTCACTTCCGTACCAAGCTTCCCTCCATCTTTTACTTTACCTTACTGCCTGGAGAGAGGGGTTAAGGACCTCTGGGGTGGGCACAGTGTAGCACAAGGGACTTTTACCATCTGGTCTATTAGTGCTTTGCTCCCAAAGTCCTCTAACCAGGCCTTGATCAGAACAATAAGTATCTAAATGTGGCATCTTATGCATCTCTTTAAAGTGTATACGTCTGTATTACAGCTTACTTTACACATGATCTTACACTTATGTTCAGTGGTTCATTTAAATGGTTCTGTCACGGTAATCCTACATCTTAAACTGGCAAGAAGAGAGTATGCCACCAGGGGATGTTAACTATGTCTTAGAAGAAATCATCCTTGCTCTGTTTAACACAACTGCATCTGCACCCTTCTAGTTCTTGTCTTGGAAGACACAGTATTTGGTAGCTATTAGCCCTTAGAGAAAAATCTTTGAACTCCAGACTTTAATGTGCAAGAAACATTAAAGGAAAAATCTGAAGGTGGCATCTTGTGCATTTGTTAAAGTGCATGCATTTGCTTTTTCAGCCTGCTTACCTGTGGGCCACTATTGTATTTGAGGCCTGTAGGTGTCCTTGTGTAGTGTTGAGAGGGAGTCCGGCGAAGCCAAGGAGAGGGGGTAGAGCTTGGAAAGTTGAGCCGGCTATTCTGGCTACTTGTAGGCCTGAATGCCAGAACAACTGTTGTATTTCACCAGACATTGTGTGCCTAGGATGCAATTAGTTGCTGTTAGTGTATGATGACATTTTTGGTAGCTTGTGCAGCTGATCCTGTGTGCTACAGTAGGTAGTGTAGCCATCAGAGAAAGGTCTCTTCGACCTCTCAAGTTTGTTACATACTTCCATTTGTATTTGTTTATACATTTTTTGGATTTTACTCTTAGAATGTGTTTGTTCTTGATATAATGATTAAAATAAACTACTTTGTTTGAAGAGCATATTTTTGGAAAGGTTGCATGTCAGCTACTGAAATTATTGCCTGATTAATGTACAGAATGCATTGAATATGCTGCACTGCATGTTCTGTATTAGTATCCTGATTTGTTAAGTACTTCTATCACGTTAAAATGTATTCTGTCAATTTTCCTGGACAGGAATCTTGGAGTTGAGGAAGCGGAAGATAAAAGTACCTGCAGAGCCAGTGCAGCTGAAGCGTCCAAGGCATGAAAAAACAGGTCAGTAACCTTTAGGCAGTCTGTATTTTATAGACTGGCATTACAGGACGCCATTGTTCTTGCTTGTTATTGTGGAGCAATGGTTACTGTAATTTAAAAAAATATATATATTTTTGTTTGCATTTGCAACTGGAAAGACCAAATTGGTCAGATGCCATTTACATAGAGGGGCCCCAGTAAGAAATTTTATTTAATGTAGTAGTGGACTTGGAATCTGCAGTATTTTACAAACTTTAGAGTTTCCGGTGTAGTGCAGTTTTAGAACAGAAGAAATCAATAAACTCATACACATTGACATTTACAGATGTGGTACACTTTTCATAGAATATAAAAATGCACTTTCTGTAGTGAAGTTTAATTGACACTGTGCCATGTAAGCAGAGCCTTTTGCACAAGGGTGTAGACCACTGTTGAAGCAGATGTAAAAATGTAGGTTGCATACTACCCAGAAGAATGTAAGGGTAAAAAAAGTTAAAAGTGGTATGTGGAAACTAGATGTTCTGAAGATTGTGCACTAAAATGTGAGTGGAATGGCATATGGAATGGGATCCATCTGTACTTGGGAGGTTGCCTAGCACACGTCTTCCTCCCAAGTAGGATACCATTGAAATGAAATTTGTTTAACTGAGTGTATTCTGTAAAGTGAAGGAAATATACAGTATGCACAGCTGAAGGAGAGCATTGTAGGTATGGGGTATAAAAGGTAAAAGCTGAACAGACTAGTCCCCTGAGAATGTGCAGAAGATGTGGCAGAGGTGTATAGAAAGCTACTGAGAATGAGTGAGGGTAACTTAAAGGCATTTGACAGATTTTTATTTTATGAGTGTATTTTTTTCTGTTTGTTAATTGGATGCGACTTATCACCAGGTTATTGACGGTTCTGTTTATATTTTATTGGAAAATCTTCAGTAAAAAATCAGTTATTTTTGCTAACTGCTGCCATCTAAGACATACTGTCCAAAACTTGTTATAGTAATAGTTTATAATATTAAGGTTATGTAATGGTGAAGAAAGTTCTGATAAGGAGGCAAGAGTTCTTGCAGCAGAGACTTCTTGACACGGATCTGTGACAAACAATGGATCAACAAAGCAAAAGCTATGGAGACACCTAGAAAGAGGGGAAGAGTGAACAAATTAGATTTATCACTACTTTTGGTTCATACATTTCTTGATTAGACATATTATCCAAAAACATTGGCATTTGGTGTATAGTAATAGATTCTTTAGGGATATATATATATATATATATATATATATATATATATATATATATATATATATATATATATATATTTGATTAACACTGTAAGCTCAGTTTTTGCAAAGGAAAAACATTGGGGCCAATACTTTTCTGGATATAAGGCTTCACTGTTAGAGCCTTCTAAGATTAAATCAGCAGTTTATCTGGTTGTTCTGCGCGTCTCAGTTGTGTTTATTGTCGTCATGCTTGTAAAACAAAATTCTTTACTTTGGCTGATAGTGCTAGGACCTGTGAAATTAAACATCTCTTAACCAATTCTAGTAACTAGCTGATACATGGCTGTTTGCACCTGTGGTTCATTCTGTGTGGGCGATTCATCTGTTCAATAGAAATTTAGATTGGCTTCCCCTTTAAGTGACTTAAGGTGCAAATGTGATAGAAGTGCTCTGCTCAGATACTCTTATCACTCATCTAAATGCATACTTTTATTGAAACAGATTGGCTTATGGGTTCTCTTTGTGAAACTGACAAACAGTCTTTTAAATAAAGAGAAGTGTTGGATTATTAATTTACAGGTGTTGCTTAACCACATTTAAACAGGGAGCTTTTAACTTAATTTCGTTTTCGTGTATATTTTTTTTATGCTGGCTATAGATGTAATTATTCAGTTTGCCACTAGATGGCAATATAGCTTCTTCTATTAAAGCGCTTCTGTTGAAAATTTTATTTGTTTATGTCTTTCGGCTTTTGTAATTCATGTATGGTTTATATTCATTTGCTTATTCTTGTTAATTATTGTCTATGATTGTATAATTTTTATTGTGAAGTTTATTACTAGCTACCTTATGGGTCTGTGGTGGTGTTTAGTTACAGATGTATGCAACCTTATTGGTTCTTTGCAACATGTGATTTATATTCTTTGATGTAAAAGGTGATACTTTTGCTTTTCTTACAACATTGATAAAGCCTTCGAGTGAAACCTTGAGTCTGTTGTGACATGAGAGACATTAATAAGAGTATAGGGAACTTGTCTGGCAGTTGAGATTGACTGCCACACAGACCACACGCCTGAATGACCACATTTCCATTAATAGTATTCTGAAACTACAGGCAATTAAATTATAAAATATTTAAATGTATGGTTTCGTATTTTATATTTTGCTACAACACTGATTTCATGTTTTATGTTTTAATATTGTATATTTATATTAATATGATTGCGAAGTTGCTATATTTTTTGGTAGGTTCATCTGGTTGAGAAGAACCATTTACTGTAAGTAGCTGTAGTTGATTAATAGTGATGTAAGTTAGTCATCTGATTATTTAATCGATGAAGCAAAAGAAGTAGGCTTTTGTTCTGATGAAGTCTTGTGACTGATTTGCTTTGGACGAAAGTGCTAAACACAATTTTTGCAAAAAGATTTAAAATGTGTTGTAGTTGATCCCCTTGTATTTTCCATTAGACTTGACTGCTTTTCATTTGGTTATTAGTTTACTGTTGCAGTCAGTATGCTGTTTTTTTTCTTCTGTTTAGTGACTTACCATAAAGAGTATATGTTCAAGTGGATTGCTCTTCCAGTTGGGACCTTCCTTACTTTTCATATCCGTTACTGCTTTCTACTTTTGGCTCTCTCACATGCAGTGACTTCTCTGTCTTTTCTCTCTGGGTAACTTAGGCAGACACATGCTTTATACTGGGGGCCTTTTAACATTTTTGGAGGAGGATGTCCGCTATGACTAGGGAGAAGGGCTGTAATATGTCCGCTGTGACTAGGGAGAAGGGTTCTGAGCTATAGAAACTGGGCCACACAAATGTGGATATCTGAGTCTCCATAGTTAAAAGTATGTCAGCAGTGGTCCCCTTAAACATTAACAATTATGGTAAGTTTTTGCACAGTTGTACTTTTGTCTTCATGGCTGCAGATTTAAAAGTGGAGGATGTGTACTGATTTTTGGTGCTGCTGTGCATTTGTCACTCTGGGTGTGCCTTTGTTCCATATTGTTGAAACACAACTGAAAGGAAAGATCTGCTGTATCTCTGACTAATAAACAAGCTTGTTATAAGGATTTTTGACCATCTTGAGAATTTAGGGGTTCCTGTAGCTTTTTCTCTATCAGTTCAGTTTGATCTTAGAATGCAGAAATGTGCATCTTGGACGTTTGACATGTCACTACTAAGGAGTATCATTTATAGTTGTTTTCTGTTCAAGCTACAGATGACAAATTAAAGAGCTTTAAGGAAAGATGTGGGTAATATGAAATCAGTCTTAAAAAAACTGCCCAGCCTGGTTATAAATTATTACATCAGTAGTTGAGGTTGGGATGAAGTACTTTTCTGGATGTCTTAAAGTAGATAAGGACAGTGGCAAAAATGTTCTGCTATATTGGAAACAAATACATTACTTTCTTTCCATTCCATATGCAGAAAGGTCAGCTGTAACAGCAGAGAGCAGTGAATGTGAGCAGAACAAGAAGCGATTATCGCAGGTGCCTTGTGGTGAACATCAGGACACTAAAGACTCACTTCAAAAAAACGGAATGCCAGATGACGTCCAGATACCCGAAATAGCAAACATTGACTGCAAGGAACCAGAGAATGGTAGGAAACAATATCTTAGAGCTAGAACCGCTTAAACGTCTTTGCCAACATTAAAAATTTTAATTTATTTTTGTTTGTTTACCAGGAAAGTCCACTGGGCCAAAGTGAGCCCATTTTCATTGGAGGCCCGGAGAGAAAAGCTCCAGCATAAAGATGTACATACAATCCAAATCACAATGAAAACATTTATGACGTAAAATTTACAGTCATAGTTAAAATAGTCAGCGAAACTATTCAAAACATTTCACTGGATAACAAGTTAAGTCACATTTGAGTGTAGGTGGAGCCTCAGTGTAACATTACTTAAAGTAAGTATAATGCAGTTAAATATACACATAAGGTGAGTGAGTTAGGTGTACTAAAACACAGTTGTAGACTAATACATATTAAATAAGATATAGTGAAAGTTGGTGTCAGCTCTTGCGAACCTTTTGGTTCTATTTAAAAAGAGCACATGTGAAAAATCTTCCACAATAAAAGAAACTTTCAATTTGAAATAAAGTTACCTTTCTTTATGAGCTCACACAGTCTTTTCACGGTCTTTCCAAACGACAGAAAATAACCATGAAGTTCCGCTATTAACCCGTTGCCAAAAAAACGTGCAACAACCAAGCCGAATTATGAAACAAACTTTCTGTTTGGAATGAGTTTACCTTCCGTTGTAAACTCACGCTGTTTTTACCAACGGCTAAATAATATAACCCTTCTGTTGTTCCGTTGCACAAAACCGTGTTTCGAAAAGCTCTGGAGGCTGATGTTAAAGGCAAACCAGGAAACGTATGGAAGCCAGGGTCTATTCAGACCAGGTTGAGCGACCAAGCCTTCTGTATGGTAAACGTACCAAAACGCTGTAATAAAAAAGTTCAGGTCTATTCAGACCAAACAGCAGCAAGCACAACCAAAAGTGATTATGTATTCGTATTCACGACAAAAGGCAAAGAACTTCAGGATTTTTTAAAATGAAGTAGATTTATTGGATCCTCTGACTGACAATGGTAAGCGCTTTCGCAGCAAGTGCTTTTTCAAACCAACAATTACCCCATTGTAAAACACACCCTTTTATACTCAATCATTAGATTTAAGTGGTCAAAAAGCATCTACATTTAAAGAGACATATGAATTTATAACATATATTTGTACTAACTATTTGTAAGTACAATTTGTTAAAAAGTCTATTTCTTTTATTAGACCTTATGAAACTTATAATAAAAAATAATAAAAAATATAGAGTAAGACATAATAACATAATAAATTTAAGCTATATATACATAGATAAATATAAATATAAATATAAAAATATATAAATATATATATGGAATAGAAAACATCATGAATTTTGCATAGATATCTTATAATAATTTCATTACAAACATGCTCCATATAAATAAAATAAAACATGCACGTATGATATGCCAAAAAGTAAAATGGAACTAGAACTAGATCATGTATTACTTAACATGATACTGTATGTAATATATAATGTATAATGTTATATAGTTACAGATGAAATGCATAAATATGCATGCTGCATATGGATGGAAAACCAAATGGTTATTTGTCCAGTAAACTTCAAAAAATAATAATGATCTGTAAGATGGATATGAAATATATACATGTTCCAAAAATACATGAATATTAAAGAAATAATATCAAATAATGATATATAGGCATTAAACTTGCTTGTAAATATCTAGATGCCAATCATTTAGGCCTATGTCTCCTGCTTTTTAGCATGGGTTTCAAAGGAACCCTGTCATTGAGTCCCGGAGGACAATGTGCTCTGGTTTTTATTATCCATTGAGCTTCTACAGTCTCAGTGATGTTTTTAACATCACCACCTCTTATACTGGGTTGCAAAACTTGCAAAACTGAGAAAGAGAAACTGTGTGTAATGTCTGTATTGAGAATGTGTTTGGATAGAGCATTTACTTGTGATTTTATCCTAATTGATATAAATGTTCCCTAATGCGTTCCTTTAACATTCTGTCCGTTTTCCCAATGTAAAAGGAACTGCAGGAGACACATCTAGCTAAATAAATCAAATGTTTGGTACTACAAGTGGCATGAGCTTTCAAGTAAAATATTTCGCCTGTGACTGGATGAACAAAAATGCATAGGTCAGATATATAGCAACAGTAATTACAACCATTGCATGGGGTAGTGCCTACTAAATCTGAACCATTCTTCTTAGTATAGTCATCACAGCAAAGTAATTTATGTAAATTTTGCTTGTTTTTATAAGCAAAACTGGGATAATCATTTATAAATCGTGAAATCTCTGGGTCTAACTGAAGAATACCCCAGTGTTTTGTGATACATTCTTTAATAGCATGAGCATCCATGGTGTAATGAAGTGTATATCTAATGAAATTTTGATCATAAGTTGAAACTTGTTGATTATTATGTCTATATTCATTATAGCCATCCTCAGAAAAGATAGGAGCTGCATTACCATGCCTCATTTCCTTAACTCTACACAAAGCATCATTGATTTCACCATTTTTGTATTTCCTGTCTCTGAATCTAGTTGCTAATACTTCTATCTCATTCTCAAATTTATCTAAGTTAGAATTTAAACGTGAGACCCTCATGCCCTGTCCTTTTAAGATGTTTCTGAATACATGTGGAGGGTGCATGCTGTCTCTACATAGCAAACTGTTCCTATGACAGGACTTTCTGTGCATACCGGTGTTAAATGCCCCATTTGGCAGACGCCATATCTGAATGTCCAAGAAAGAGATACTATTCCTTGAATATTCCATGGTAAAACTAAGAAAGTCCACCAATGTATTCACTTCTTTCTCAAAATTTAATAATTCTTGGACATTACCTTGCCACAAGAAAAAAAGATCATCCACGAAACGTTTGTAAAATATTACATGTTCCGTGTAACTCCTTAATCTGCATAGCATATTTTCTTCCCAATGGGCCATTACTAGGTTGGCGTAGCTATTGGCACATGGTGTGCCCATAGCTACGCCATTCCTTTGCAAATAGTAAGTCTCTTCAAATAGGAAGACATTGCTGTCAAGAATAAGCTCCATAAGAGTACATAAAAAATCTATCTTAATTGGTGTGAAGCCTGAGTGAAGCATGAGATGGTTATACAAGAATTCCAAGCCCAAATCATTAGGAATCTTAGTGAA
Source organism: Protopterus annectens (assembly GCF_019279795.1). Classification (NCBI taxonomy): domain Eukaryota; kingdom Metazoa; phylum Chordata; order Ceratodontiformes; family Protopteridae; genus Protopterus; species Protopterus annectens. Next base: position 1,143,027,348 of record NC_056746.1, read on the forward strand.
CAAAGATTTAACGTCCATAGTTACTAACAATAGATTATTATTGTCTTGTTGATTCTTAGTTACCTCATAAAAATCTAATAAGAAATCCTTGGAGTCTTTAAGTATGATATCATGCTTTTCTAATAGCGGATGTAATGATTTCTCTATATAAAAAGAAATGTTTTCTGTGACCCAACCTCGCCCTGAGACAATGGGTCTCATGGGTGGGTTGAGTTCATCTTTGTGAATTTTAGGGAGACCCTTAATAATGGGTGTTACTGGGTCCTCAACTATTAAAAAGTTATAAAGTTGAAAGTCCATCAAGCCCATTTTACACATGTCTTCAAGGTTATCATAAATATTGGTTATAATTCTTATAACCTCCGGCTTAGTTATTATTTGATAATATTCAAAATCTCCCAGTAAATTCAACATTTTTCCTACATAATCTGTTCTGTTAAAGACCACAATGGGACCCCCCTTGTCCGCTGGTCATTATATTATTGTCTGACATTAAATCTTTTAAAGCTTGAGATTGCTTATGAGACAAATTATGTTTGGAATATTTAGTGTTACTACCATGCATGGAGTAAAGATCTTTCTCTACTGCTTTGCCAAATACATCTATAATAGGATGTAAAGATGGTATCATCAAACTAGGTTTTTTAAAACTTGTGGGAATATAAGTGGATGTTTTGTTATTAAACATAACTTTCAGCTGTAAGTTACGAGTAAACATCTTTAAATCCAAAATACTATCAGAAATATTACTGTTTTTAGAGGGTATGAATGTTAAACCCTTATTTAATACCTCCTCTTCATATTTATTTAATGGTCTATTTGACAAATTGTGTATTAAGTTAACCTTTCCCACATCTTTTTGATAGTGGGTTCCTTTTGTTCATAATTGGGGGTCTTTCGTTTTTGTCTGCCTCTGCTCATGGATCTCTCTCTCCCTTTTTGATGTTGCTCTGCTATGGGTAAAGGGCGCGAGAGCTGTCCTTCATTATATACCACTTGTGTCCTAATTTTATTTCTAACAACCTGCGGTTTAGTCATTTGTTCTACTGTGACTTGATTCGCATCTGGTTGTATAGGTGGTATAAAAGGTGTTTCAACATGTAAGTTTGTTGTACTGCCTTGTTCATCAGATGTGCTGACATTGATACTGGTTGTTTTAGATGTATTATTTGAGGCAGAAGCTCTAAAATTTGCTGTAGTATCTATATGTATGGAACCATTATTGTGTGCTTTCTGATACTGTGTTTGAGATCCTGCTGGTCTAACACTATTGTTTGCAGAGAACCTAGGCCAAGTGAATACCTGGTCGTTGGCAAAATCAAAAGTATCTCTGGCTAACTTGTGTTTCTTCTGTTCAAACAATCTCTTCTCAAACAATGCAACATTATCCATTACATGCTCAAGCTTGGATTCTAATAATGCATCATCATAATTACTAGACATATCAATCTGTCTACATTCAATAGATTTACAAAGTTCCTTTTCTTCTGGTAAAAAGTAATCATTTAAAAGTTTCATATAATTGAAGCTCGTTTCCAAGTTGAGCTGTTGCCAGCGCCTCAGATGTTCAGGAAACGTATTTCCCGTTGTTGGCATTTTCAAAATTCTGAGTCCCCTTGGTACTATATGTTTTTGTATACAAGTTTCAAAATGGAATCTTTGTAACTGCAGTCTCTTGAGTTTAAGTAGCTCAGACTCTAGAATGTTCAATTCAGAGTTTAATTTTGCCATTACATCAGTGTCAAGCGGCTCCTCACAGGCTCCTCACTATTAACAGGTATAATGATACAGTCCATTAACGGATTGCTCACATCATTCAAACAACGTTTCAACCTCTCCTTTGAGTTATATTTCTTCATACTAGATGGATTATATGGAAGTTCAACATTGTCAGTGACATTGCCTGTACTTTGCATATCGGCCATAGAGCTGTCGGCTAGTGTATTAGCAGGAAGTAAATATTCAAGATAACACAAAATAAAAATGAAGCAAACCAGCCAAAACACTTTGCCGAATGTTACACCAACTGTGTAAAACCAATACGTATTAAATAAGATATAGTGAAAGTTGGTGTCAGCTCTTGCGAACCTTTTGGTTCTATTTAAAAAGAACACATGTGAAAAATCTTCCACAATAAAAGAAACTTTCAATTTGAAATAAAGTTACCTTTCTTTATGAGCTCAAACAGTCTTTTCACGGTCTTTCCAAACGACAGAAAATAACCATGAAGTTCCGCTATTAACCCGTTGCCAAAAAAACGTGCAACAACCAAGCCGAATTATGAAACAAACTTTCTGTTTGGAATGAGTTTACCTTCCTCGCGCCCTTTACCCATAGCAGAGCAACATCAAAAAGGGAGCGAGAGATCCATGAGCAGAGGCAGACAAAAACGAAAGACCCCCAATTACGAACAAAAGGAACCCACTATCAAAAAGATGTGGGAAAGGTTAACTTAATACACAATTTGTCAAATAGACCATTAAATAAATATGAAGAGGAGGTATTAAATAAGGGTTTAACATTCATACCCTCTAAAAACAGTAATATTTCTGATAGTATTTTGGATTTAAAGATGTTTACTCGTAACTTACAGCTGAAAGTTATGTTTAATAACAAAACATCCACTTATATTCCCACAAGTTTTAAAAAACCTAGTTTGATGATACCATCTTTACATCCTATTATAGATGTATTTGGCAAAGCAGTAGAGAAAGATCTTTACTCCATGCATGGTAGTAACACTAAATATTCCAAACATAATTTGTCTCATAAGCAATCTCAAGCTTTAAAAGATTTAATGTCAGACAATAATATAATGATTAAACCAGCGGACAAGGGGGGTCCCATTGTGGTCTTTAACAAAACAGATTATGTAGGAAAAATGTTGAATTTACTGGGAGATTTTGAATATTATCAAATAATAACTAAGCCGGAGGTTATAAGAATTATAACCAATATTTATGATAACCTTGAAGACATGTGTAAAATGGGCTTGATGGACTTTCAACTTTATAACTTTTTAATAGTTGAGGACCCAGTAACACCCATTATTAAGGGCCTCCCTAAAATTCACAAAGATGAACTCAACCCACCCATGAGACCCATTGTCTCAGGGCGAGGTTGGGTCACAGAAAACATTTCTTTTTATATAGAGAAATCATTACATCCGCTATTAGAAAAGCATGATATCTTACTTAAAGACTCCAAGGATTTCTTATTAGATTTTTATGAGGTAACTAAGAATCAACAAGACAATAATAATCTATTGTTAGTAACTATGGACGTTAAATCTTTGTTCACTAAGATTCCTAATGATTTGGGCTTGGAATTCTTGTATAACCATCTCATGCTTCACAGCAATTAAGATAGATTTTTTATGTACTCTTATGGAGCTTATTCTTGACAGCAATGTCTTCCTATTTGAAGAGACTTACTATTTGCAAAGGAATGGCGTAGCTATGGGCACACCATGTGCCAATAGCTACGCCAACCTAGTAATGGCCCATTGGGAAGAAAATATGCTATGCAGATTAAGGAGTTACACGGAACATGTAATATTTTACAAACGTTTCGTGGATGATCTTTTTTTCTTGTGGCAAGGTAATGTCCAAGAATTATTAAATTTTGAGAAAGAAGTGAATACATTGGTGGACTTTCTTAGTTTTACCATGGAATATTCAAGGAATAGTATCTCTTTCTTGGACATTCAGATATGGCGTCTGCCAAATGGGGCATTTAACACCGGTATGCACAGAAAGTCCTGTCATAGGAACAGTTTGCTATGTAGAGACAGCATGTACCCTCCACATGTATTCAGAAACATCTTAAAAGGACAGGGCATGAGGGTCTCACGTTTAAATTCTAACATAGATAAATTTGAGAATGAGATAGAAGTATTAGCAACTAGATTCAGAGACAGGAAATACAAAAATGGTGAAATCAATGATGCTTTGTGTAGAGTTAAGGAAATGAGGCATGGTAATGCAGCTCCTATCTTTTCTGAGGATGGCTATAATGAATATAGACATAATAATCAACAAGTTTCAACTTATGATCAAAATTTCATTAGATATACACTTCATTACACCATGGATGCTCATGCTATTAAAGAATGTATCACAAAACACTGGGGTATTCTTCAGTTAGACCCAGAGATTTCACGATTTATAAATGATTATCCCAGTTTTGCTTATAAAAACAAGCAAAATTTACATAAATTACTTTGCTGTGATGATTATACTAAGAAGAATGGTTCAGATTTAGTAGGCACTACCCCATGCAATGGTTGTAATTACTGTTGCTATATATCTGACCTATGCATTTTTGTTCATCCAGTCACAGGCGAAATATTTTACTTGAAAGCTCATGCCACTTGTAGTACCAAACATTTGATTTATTTAGCTAGATGTGTCTCCTGCAATTCCTTTTACATTGGGAAAACGGACAGAATGTTAAAGGAACGCATTAGGGAACATTTATATCAATTAGGATAAAATCACAAGTAAATGCTCTATCCAAACACATTCTCAATACAGACATTACACACAGTTTCTCTTTCTCAGTTTTGCAAGTTTTGCAACCCAGTATAAGAGGTGGTGATGTTAAAAACATCACTGAGACTGTAGAAGCTCAATGGATAATAAAAACCAGAGCACATTGTCCTCCGGGACTCAATGACAGGGTTCCTTTGAAACCCATGCTAAAAAGCAGGAGACATAGGCCTAAATGATTGGCATCTAGATATTTACAAGCAAGTTTAATGCCTATATATCATTATTTGATATTATTTCTTTAATATTCATGTATTTTTGGAACATGTATATATTTCATATCCATCTTACAGATCATTATTATTTTTTGAAGTTTACTGGACAAATAACCATTTGGTTTTCCATCCATATGCAGCATGCATATTTATGCATTTCATCTGCAACTATATAACATTATACATTATATATTACATACAGTATCATGTTAAATAATACATGATCTAGTTCTAGTTCCATTTTACTTTTTGGCATATCATACGTGCATGTTTTATTTTATTTATATGGAGCATGTTTGTAATGAAATTATTATAAGATATCTATGCAAAATTCATGATGTTTTCTATTCCATATATATATTTATATATTTATATATTTTTATATTTATATTTATATTTATCTATGTATATATAGCTTAAATTTATTATGTTATCATGTCTTACTCTATATTTTTTATTATTTTTTATTATAAGTTTCATAAGGTCTAATAAAAGAAATAGACTTTTTAACAATTGTACTTACAAATAGTTAGTACAAATATATGTTATAAATTCATATGTCTCTTTAAATGTAGATGCTTTTTGACCACTTAAATTTAATGATTGAGTATAAAAGGGTGTGTTTTACAATGGGGTAATTGTTGGTTTGAAAAAGCACTTGTTGCGAAAGCGCTTACCATTGTCAGTCAGAGGATCCAATAAATCTACTTCATTTTAAAAAATCCTGAAGTTCTTTGCCTTTTGTCGTGAATACGAATACATAATCACTTTTGGTTGTGCTTGCTGCTGTTTGCTGTTTGGTCTGAATAGACCTGAACTTTTTTATTACAGTGTTTTGGTACGTTTACCATACAGAAGGCTTGGTCGCTCAACCTGGTCTGAATAGACCCTGGCTTCCATACGTTTCCTGGTTTGCCTTTTAACATCAGCCTCCAGAGCTTTTCGAAACACGGTTCTGTGCAACGGAACAACAGAAGGGTTATATTATTTAGCCGTTGGTAAAAGCGTGAGTTTACAACGGAAGGTAAACTCATTCCAAACAGAAAGTTTGTTTCATAATTCGGCTTGGTTGTTGCACGTTTTTTTGGCAACGGGTTAATAGCGGAACTTCATGGTTATTTTCTGTCGTTTGGAAAGACCGTGAAAAGACTGTGTGAGCTCATAAAGAAAGGTAACTTTATTTCAAATTGAAAGTTTCTTTTATTGTGGAAGATTTTTCACATGTGTTCTTTTTAAATAGAACCAAAAGGTTCGCAAGAGCTGACACCAACTTTCACTATATCTTATTTAATACGTATTGGTTTTACACAGTTGGTGTAACATTCGGCAAAGTGTTTTGGCTGGTTTGCTTCATTTTTATTTTGTGTTATCTAGGCTAATACATATATTCACTGCAGAGTTTATTATAAGAACGAGGAATGAGAGTGAGCATAAGTACAGTGTTAGTGGTACAGTTTGAGTTATTGACATTCAGTTGGTTATAGATGATAATTCCCTTGATACATATGTTTAAGTTTGGGGAGGTTGAAAAATGGAGCACGAGCAGTGCTGTAAAGTGGAGAGGTGCTGATGTAAAGAGTGTTTGAAAGAGGAAGCATTGCTAGTAGTCCTAATAGATGATGGGAGAGCATTCCAGTGTTTGGCGATAGAGAAAGAGTAAAGCCTTTGGCTAGTTGGAAGTTTTGGTTTTTCTACTGTAAGAGAAATTGGTTTTCAGATCTGAGAGGTCTGTTTGGTTAATAAAGAGTTGGCACAAGAGCAAAGGCTGGGCAAATCTGATGGTTTTAGACAATTTTGTGTGCCATGGTTAATTGCAAATGTGTAAGGTAATGTGGGAGTTGAAGCCAATTCAGTGTGTGTAGGGTAGATCAGTGATGTTAGAGTATTTTGCATTAGTTGCAGACTTGGCAATTTTATTGTAACAGGTCTCAGTTTTTGTTTTCAGATAGGACTGAATATTGGTAAGGAGGGGAGCACCATATAGGAGAGAAGGTAGAAGAAACGTTGATGCAAGGGTTTGTTTCGTAGATTGGCTAAGGTAACATCTAGTAGTTTTGCATGGGCGACAACCTCTGATAGTTTTGATTTGAGAATATATGGTGAATTCAGACTTACTTAATGGAATAGTTTTCTTTGGGGTAAACAGTAGAAGCTTGGTTTTGTTCGGGTTAAGGGCAAGGTGGTTGTTGGTCTTCCAGGTTTCAGTGTATGAGAAAGCGTTGTCAGTGACATAAGTTCAGATGTAGTGTTAGCAGTGCAGATGATAGTTGAGTCATCTGTGTATTGTATTGTATTGTATTACAGAACCATGGGTGAGAGAGGAGTGGAAGTTGTTAATGAAAATATTGAAAAGAAGTGGTCGTAGTATGGAGCCTTGGGGATGCCTGTGGCCATGTCCAGGAATGGTGAGCTAGAGTTATGCCATTTGGTGGATTGTTTTCTATTAGTGAGGTAGTTAGTGAACCAATTTATTGTAGGAGAGGTAATACTGAGTTTTGACAGTTTTATGAGAAGTCGAGAGGGGAAACTGTATCAGAGGCCTTTGAGAGGTTAAGAAGGAGTGAGGATACAAGTTTATCTGCATTTCGAGCTTGATTAACTGTCTCCATGAAGGATATAAGAGCTGTTGTAATGCTATAGCCAGGCAGGAAACCATGTTGAGTAGGGGAGTTGGCTTTGGAGTAGATAGTTTAGAAGTTTATTGTATAAACATTTTTCCAGGATTTTAGATATAGGAAAGAGTAGGCAATCTGGTAAAAATTGGAAATGTCTCTATTGTTGGCTGCTTTGTGTAATGGGAGAATATATGCTTTTTTCCAAAGTGAAGGTACATAGGACCCTTGGATAGATCTGTTGAGAAATATGCTTATAGGGTAAGCAGTAGCTTTGGCTGAAATTTAAAGGTATTCTGGGGGTAGGTTGTCAAGAGCATTAGTGCCAGGTTTGAGCTTGAGAAGAAGTCTTGTTGTAGTAGCAGTGAGTATAGGGGAGAAAGTAAAAGTAGGTGAAGAGGGATATTGAAAAGACTGCTCTGGAGGGAATGGGTTGGTATTAGAGTCAGTTTGGGGAAATGTGGCTGTGAGGTTAGATATACCATTAATAAAATATCTGTTGAAGATGGTGGCTGTTTCAATAGGAGTTTTGTTTGGATTTGGGTAGGGATTATTCTTGGTGCGAGGGCTTAACAGAGAAGAAATGGAGTTCCAGATTTTTTTGGGATTTTGTTTATAGTTGTTTTCAAGGCCAATAATTGTGATTTTTCTTGTCATTAATGACTATGCACTTTATTTGATTATGAAGTTGTCTATATTGTAGGAGGTCTGAGGAGTTTTTTTTTTTTTTTTTTTTTTTGCCATTTTGCCATGCTTTGTCCCTAGTATTCATAATCTGCTTAGTGTTTCTGGTGAGCCAGGTGGGATAATTTGTTTTTACTCTCTTTTGTCGGAGAGGGGAAAGTTTGTTTAGGATGTTGAGGAATGTTGAGTTCGATATTACTCAAGATTTCGCACAAGGTTGCTGGGTCAAATTTGGTTAGATTTCTAGTTAGTTTATATTGTTGTTGAGTTGGTATTGGATAGATCTTATGTATAATATAATCACGTTGGTGGTCACTGATGTTACAGGGTAGTGTGCCTGCTGAAGAGATTTTATTTGGATCAGAGACTAGAATCCAGTCAAAGATGGAGCCACCGGTTTTATTTTTGTTGGGTCTAATTATGTTAGTAATTAATTGTGTAAAGTTGAAGAGGTTTATGTTAGATGAATGGTTAGAGTGGTTTAGCCAGTTTGTGTTTACGTCACCAAAAGTGTTTGTTTCTTTATGTTGTTTGAAGTCCAGGTGAGGATTTCTTCTAAGATAAGAATGTTATTGCGGAGGTATATATATAGGGCAATTATGCAGAGGTTCTTACAGTTATTCATTTTAGGAATGATAATATAATTTCAGCAGTAGAGAATTGTAGAATGGAGTTAGAACAGGGGAGTGTGATTTAGGTATTTGGAAATAGAAGTGCCACACCTCCTCCTTTTTTGCGGTGTCTGCCTGCTCTTAAACAGGAGTAGCCCGGGGGGGGGGGGGATTGGTCAGAGTATTTTATGTAGGGTTTTAACCAGGTTTCAATTGCAGCAATTATGTCTAGTTTGTTGTGAGATATTCAAACATGGAATTCTGGGATTTTATTTCTGACACTTTGAAGGTTGAATGTTTAGTGATTTGTATGAGTTCGGGTGTTGAAAGTGGAAGGGAGTGGAACCTGTGTTGGGGTGGATGTCTCCACATTGAGATAGACTAATAAATATATATGAGTGAGTCATAGAAAATGTTTTCTTTTAGAGTTGTAGAGGTCCATAATGGATGTTTGGTTGAGGGTGTTGTTTTTTGGGGGAAGGATTATTAATTTAGTGAGCAAGACTATGTTAAGTACATATAGACTAGGGGATATCTGAGAGTAACTAGTGAGAGTGAGGGTTTGGGTTGATGTTAAAGATGCGTGTTGTGTGTAGTGTTAGGTTTGATAGGAGAAAGAGAGATAGGGAGAGAGATAAAGTAGTATAGTAGTAGTGGTAGTAATGAGGGACATAATGGATAAAGGAGTAATGTATGAAATCAGGCTATAAATAGTATTAAGGAGAGGGTAGATGTGTTGTATGGGTAGAAGTTTCTTATCGTAAATGCGTTGAGAGAGAGAGATGAAGCTAATTGCTGAAGTATTTTAGGGTGTGGTGCATGAGGAGGTGTGGTTTACTATGAGCTTGATTGGAAGGTATGTACTATTGGCTTGTAGTTTATTGGGGGAAGGGTTGCAGTTAGTATAAATGTAATTGATGTGGGGGTGGGTGGGAATGGGGGGTAGGGTAGGGGAATAAATTGAGCCCAAGTGTAGGGAGAGTGAGTGGAGCAGGCAGAGCCAAGAACGGTGAATTGCAAAGTTTGTGAAACTATCAGTGAGCCTTATGAAAGTAGGCTAACAAGGGTGGGTGGAGCAGTTGAGAGAGACATGGTCCAGAGGGGAATTCGGCAATAGAACTAATTTCCTACTCTCCGAAAGCAAAAATAGGAGGATTAGCAGTTAAGTAGAGTGATTAAAATTAGATCTGAGTAATACTGGTTTTAAAATGGCAGTATAAAAGTACAGTTTGCATAGGAGTAAAAAAAAAAAAAAAAGGTTGAACACAATATAAATAAAAACAGTAAAAATAGTTCCAGGAGGTAGCTTTAGGAGGAGTCAAGTCTAGCCATGAGAGCAGTCTAAGCTGGCAATAGATGTAACTAAAAAATATTATAGTCATAACATTATGATTCTGCAACTATGCAGTAGCATTCATTCACAATGAGAAGGTGTTCAATTCTGCCTTTAAGTCCGGTGTTTGGTCAAACCTAGTAGCTAATCATAAATACCATGTACAAGAATTACATTCAGTTAACAACAGTAGAGAAAGTATTCGCTGCTCGGGGAGCAGATATATTAATCAGCAGAATATAAATTTGATAACTAAAATGTAATGAAAAAAGTAACAATTACCTAAGCCTAGGTAGGTCACACACTTGTTACTTGGAGGGCTAGGGAGTTGCAAAGGGTTCTGAAGAAAAGAAGGATTTGAAAATGGTGCCAGAGAGTTCGGTAGGCTAAGTAGACTTCAGGTGAGGGTTAGTGGTTAGAGAGGGAACAGCGAATGGAGGAGCTGAGAGGAGAGAGAAAGAAGGAGAGGAAGAGGGTGAGGGGGAGAGTGGAAAAGTGTGAGGAGGAGAACAAAAGCATAGGCAGAAGTGAGATAAAAATAGATACAGAAAGAAGAATGAAGGAAATAAGAGAAGGGGTTACTGGAACAGAAAGGGATGGGGGGATTTGGCAGGGAAAAGAGCTGAGAACGGTGGATCGCAAAGTTAGAGAAACTGTCAGTGAGTGTTAAGAAAGTAAGTTAATTAGCTTAAGTGGAGCAGTTGAAAGAGTGAGAAATGGTTCAGAAGGGAGATAACAATGGAAGTGGATAAAACCCGAATGGTCAAGAAAAAAGCAGAGTGACAGGGAGGAGGATAACTGTAGTATTTGGAGCACTAGCCAAGGATATACAGTGTATAGAGAGTATAAACTAAGGTAGGGGTTTAGGGGTTGGGCACATGAAGAGAGTTGGGGTGGCTAAGCAACCGAGGTAAGTGTGCACGCCAATGCCAGGATAATAGGTTGCTCTTACAGTTCCTGTGATCCCTAGTGCATTGTCATATATTGACAAATAGAGGTAAGTAGCTCTATTGCGGGATATAATATTGGGAACACATGCATTGAACCAAGCAGGAGCAAGATTTCCAGTGGTTGAATACAGTTATTCACGAGGAGTTCTTTTTGCAGAGAAGACAATATTCTGCCCGATGTTTCAGAGGGGGAGAGTAGAGAACCACAAAATGTCCCTTTAGGAGAATTGAGCCAAGCAGAAGCAAGATTTCCAGTGGTTGAATGCACTTCTTGGTGAGAGGTTCTTTTTGCCTGGAAGACAATATTCTGCCCGTTATTTCAAAGGGGGAGAGTTGAGGACTGCAAAATGTCCCTGCAGGAGAATTGAGCCAAGCAGGAGTAAGATTTCCAGTGGTTGAATGCAGTTCTTGGCGAGAGGTTCTTTTTGCAGGAAGACAATATTCCGCTCAATATTTCAGAGGGGAAGAGTTGAGGACTGCAAAATGTCCGTTCAGGAGACTTAAGGTTAGGTGGCATACATACTGTTACTTGGAGGACCAGGGAGCTGCAAATGGTTCTGAAGAAAAGGAGGATTTCCATTTTTTCATTGCATTTGCAAACTTTAAAAGCAGATAGATCATGGACAGCAAGCCGGCTTGTGCATTATGATGTGAAGTTGTTCAATCTCGCCGTTTGTTCTTGCACGTGGGTACGGAGCCGATCCATCGGCTCCAAGCCAGACACTTTCCAAGCTCAAGATCTCTGAGTAGCTCAAGGCACAGTCCCTATCCCATGATGCTCTCTGACTAACCTCAGATCTAGTTTGCCGCTGCAACGGATCACAAGTTCTTCAGAGAGTTCGGGCCAGTATAATTCTTTTTCTGTCTTTTGACAAATAGTACTAATAGTTTTTTGTAGCGTTAATATTTTTATTACAGTTAGTAATCTGTTCCTGTTATTTTTTTAGGGCTGTGGCCCTCTTGTTGTGTGGATTTTTAGCTCTGTTGGTGTTTTTGGAGCGGTTGCTCTTGGGCCTTGCCCTCTTTTTCATTTGGGCACTTGTGCTTCACTGCTATAGTTGAACAGGGCTCTGTCAACTTGATTTCCCTATCCCTTTATACTTAGTCATAAGATAGTGTGCTTTGCTATTTGCTATAAATATTTAGATAATTGTGTGCTGGTAGAAAGTTCAACAGTCTTGAACTCCTTATAGTACCTTTTTGTTTCTTATTATCAGGGAACTGATAATTGTGTGCTGTTTAATATTATGACTGACCAAAAAGAGAAACAGAAGTCGGGTTTCAAGAGGTGCGACTGTGGGCAGAAAATGTCTATTATGGACAGTCATGTGTCTTGTGTATATTGTCTAGGACTTGTGCATTTACAGAAGGATTGTTCTATCTGCCACTCTTTTAGTGGTAGAGTATTACTAGAAAGAAGAAGAAAGTTAATTGATAGAGGATTGTTGAAACCTGAATTTCAGGAAGCCTTGAATAAGGCTGACCAGACCCCCAATTCTTCAAAGGGGTCGAAGTCTTCAAGGGTGTCCTCAGAACCCAGGCCCTTGGTTCCGAGCACCTCTGTTAAGATGCGGTCGCCAGTTCCCAAGTCATCAGAGCCGTGCACCGAACCGATGTTTCGGAGCCAATCCTCTGAGCTGGAGCCGGTGTCAGAGATGTTGAAGTCTCCAATACTTAGATCTGTGGCTTCTTCAGTCCCTTCGACCCGTTCTTCTAGGACCCTTTCAGGCGTCGATGTGGACCGTGTGGTGCAGAGGCTCTTAGAGAACCCGGCATTGGCCAAATTACTTTCGGTTTCATCCCAACTGGGTTCGATTCCTACTACTGTCCCTTTGCCTGTGACTACTCCTCCTCCAAGCTTACCTAGGCCTTCGGAGCAGGAGGCAGAAGATCTGATGGTTGTGAAACCCACGGAGCCAAGTCCTGTCCCAGTGACTTCGGCTCTGTCGACCCTGATCTCTTTGGTGCCGTTCGAAGAGTCTCGGAGCTGACACACTCTTGTCAGTTCGGGGGGGTCGAACCGACTCGTCTGTTCCAACCCTTCTTGTCGGGGCCTTGGCTCAGATGAGCTCTGCTCCGTCCTCTGGATCGGAGCCCTTTGTCTCGGCACTGGGGAAGCCACCTTCTTCCTCAGGACAGGCGGGTTCCTTGGATCAAGACTCCGGTGCCTTCGATGCCATGAGGAGGGTATTGTCTGCCAAGACTCTCACTTCCTCAGGTCTCTCCTCTTCCTCCCCTAAAATGCCGCGTTCTGCCTCTACATCGCAGGTTCCTACTAAGCGTCGAGACCCAGAGCCCCAGCTAACTCCTTTTGTGAACCCTGCTCTACAGAGACTTCACCAGACGCTCCCACTGATGAGGTCCCCAGAAAGACAGTTTGCAAGAGGAAGCATTTGGATTCCCCTCAGGAATACTTGACATCCTTGACACCGACTTAGAGGAATCAGAAGGGTCCCCCACGGTCCCCTCGGAGGATGTCTCCTTTGCAGACATCCTGGAAATACTGAAACAGAGGGATGACTGGCAGTCTGTTACCCCTACTGAGGATGAGTCGATGCTCCTGAAGGCCTTTGGGTCTCAACCTTCTGCCTTCTGGGTTACTCCGCCCTTTGACAAACTGATGGATCTGGTTGCTCGAAGGGCTTGGGAGTCCCCTGATTCCATGGAACCAGTCCCTCGGAGGCCCAGTAAGTTTATCACTTCCCCTCAAGACAAATTGTACCTCACTAAAGGAGTCCCTGTTGATGCCATGGTGGTGGCGGCAGCCACCAAGAAATAGATGTCAGATACCTCTTTTACTGTCCATCCTCCTAATAGAGATTCTAGGACTATGGACAGATATGGGAAACGGATTTTTAGTTCTGCGACGTTTACCATGAGATTGCTTAACTACTTAACCCATTTTACCTGTCTTCAACAAGATCTCCTCCAGGAACTTGGTGACACTTTAAAGGGTAACACAGATTAAGCTGTTTCTGATAAGGTGATGGCTCAGCTTTCTACCCTTAATTCCATTGTCAACTCGTCCATGCGGCTCATTTCCTATGCAGCCGATGGGTCGAGTCGAGCAGCAGGTTCAGGGATAGCTCTGTGGAGACAGTCCTGGATGCGCTTATGCTCCTTTGCGGAAGCCTTCAAGTCTTCCTTGGTCAACACTCCATTTGATGGCTCTACTTTGTTTGGGCCCCAAGTCAAGGAGACTCTAACTAGGTGTGAGCAGGAAGGAAAGACTCATCTGCTGTAGGAGTCCGTTTTTCCACCCCTACTATACCATACCCCAAAATGCAGAAAGGGGAAAAATGTGGTTCCGTAAGTCCCAAGGAGCTTTCCAGAACACACATAGTGAACCCCCCTTCAGGGGCAGAGGAGGGGGCAATAACGGAAGACGTCACTTTGGCGGCAGAAGGGGTCCGCAAAACCAGGGTGACAAGGAGCAGTTCTCTGGCAAGCCTTATTAGCGCTCCTGAGAGGGGGCCCGACTGTCCTACTCTGGAGGCAGTCGGAGGTCACTTGGCTTTGTACTCAGACGCTTGGCTAGGAATTACATCAGATACTTAGGTACAAAGCATAGTTACCAGAGGTTATATCATCCCCTTTTCAGAGTCCCCCGCCAGTCAGAGCAAGAATCCCAGATGTTCTACCCAGTCTGCGGGATCAAGCAGCTATAGAAATCCAAAAGCTGCTAGAAAAAAAGAGTTATCCAGCCAGTCCCGGCGGACCCAGTGGGATCCGGAACTTACTCCAGATTCTTTTTAGTTCCAAAGAAAACAGGGGACTGGAAGCCCATTTTAGACCTCAGCAAGCTCAACGATTTTGTAAAGAAGGAAAAGTTCCGGATGGTCACACTTCAGTCGATACTCTTGTTCCTGGGAACGGGCGATTGGATGTGCTCTTTAAATCTCAAGGATGCGTGCTACCGCATCAAAATGGCCAGACCATCCAGAGATCATTTGTGTTTCCAGCTGGAGGCCAGTCACTACCAATTTCGAGCACTGCCCTTTGGTCTCACCTCAGCCCCAGAGTGTTCACCAAATGCATGGCAGTGATTACGGCTCACTTGAGACGTCTAGGATTCTGGGTGTTTCTGTATCTGGACGACTGGCTCCTATCAGCCACCACCAGGCATCAACTCATTCTTTCCAGGGATCATACGATCAATCTCTGTTCTCGGTTAGGAATAACCATAAATTTCGAAAAGTCTGCCTTATTACCATCGCAGCATATCTCCTTTATCGGAGCAGAACTAGATACCTCCATCACCTTGGTCAGATTACCTCAAGAAAGAGTTATCTCTCTACGAAATCAGGTGTCCCGCTTGCTAAAAGAAAAGAGAGTACCTGCCTTTCAGGTTTTAAAACTATTAGGCACCATGGCAGCTACCCTCATAGCCTCATAGCGGTTCCTCTGGGACGGATGCACATGAGGATATTCCAGTGGTTGCTTTTTACCCAGTGGTCATAACAGCTCCCAATGTCTTTCAAGATCCTACTGACAGACGCTTGCATGAAGGACCTTCTCTGGTGATTGAACAGTCACCAGGTGACGATAGGTCGACCATTTGTAGTCCCCCCCCCCCCCGTAGCCACGGTAACCACGGACGTTTCCCTGATTTTGGGGGGGGGGGGCTTTTTCAGGGAAAAATTGCCAAAGGTACCTGGTCAGAGATGGAATCTCATTTGCACATCAATGTCCTGGAGTTGATGAGTGGTGCTTTTAGCGTTGCAGCACTTCCATGACTCTGCCTTGAGAGACGATTGCAATCCAGACGGACAACATGTCAGTGGTCTGGTATATCAACAAACAGGTGGGAACCAAGTCTTACCCCTTATGCTGAGAAGCCTTGAGAATTTGGCAGTGTGCTATATTCACCAGGCGCTTTCTAATAGCAATGCACATACTGGGGAAATCCAGCGTGGTAGCAGACAAACTAAGCAGAGCAATTCTGTTGCCCCACAGGTGGTCCCTCAAAGAAGAAGTGGCGGAAATGATTTTCTGCAGATGGGGCCAGCCTTGAAGCGACCTTTTTTGCATCCCTGCTGAATGCCAAATGCAGAAGCTAGGTTGCCCTGAATCCTCCTCCGGGGGACAGCCCAAGGGATTCACTTGTACACGATTGGCCCTCGGGTCTCTTTCATGCCTTTCATCCAACCCCGCAGATCCCTAGATTTTTACAGAAAGCAAAAAGCTTGGGAAGAACTGTTATTCTGATAGCCCCTTTTTGGCCTCGGCAGATATGGTTCCCCTTCCTTCACCAATATCAACTGGAAGAACCTTGGTTTCTGGACCCTGTGCCAAACCTTCTGACTCACTCGTCAGGAGTTCTTTACCCCTCTCTTCAGTCCCTCAAACTGACAGCTTGGCTGCTCCACTTCCCAGCCTAGCCAGGTCATATTATTTGTCTTCCGTGGTGCAGCATATTTTAGTCTCCTCTCATAAAGTCTGCACCAGAAAACTGTACAACAGCAAATGGAACCGTTTTGTTTATTGGGCCTCTCAACATGATATTGATCCCTATGTCGCTCCTATTGATAACGTTCTGGAGTTTCTGACCATGCTTTTTCAAGAAGGTGCAGCAGTGGCCACTGTAAGAGTTCAGTTGGCTGCAATATCCAATTTTCACCTGGGATTTGAGTGCTCTAATCTTCTCTCTCTCAGATTATGTAAAGCCTTTCTGAAAGGGACTCATCACCTTAGGCCACCTGTCAGACAACCAGTTCACCCCTGGAATCTAAATTTAATACTATCTCAGCTTTAGACCTTTGAACCTGCATCTTCTTGTCCCTTGAAGTTCATTTCTTGGAAAACAATATTCTTGGTGGCTATTACCTCAGCTCGTAGAGTTTCGGAACTACAAGCTCTTTTTATCAGGCATCCGTATCTGTTTTTTCATCCCGACAGAGTGTCTCTCAGGACAAATCCCACCTTTCTTCTTAAGGTCTGCTCCGAGGTCAATTTGAACCAGTCTATTGAGCTGCCCACCTTTTTCAGACACCATTCGAATAAATTAGAATATATGTTACATAAACCTGATGTTCACAGACAATTGTGGTTTTATTTGGACAGAACAAAGGAGTTTAGGAAATCGGAACAACTCTGTCTCTAATGCGGACAATAAAAAGGGGCTGCCTGTAGCTAAAGTTACATTGTCTAAGTGGTTATCTGATTGCATAAAATATATATATTCATCAACCAGCCAACCTTTAGAGCATAGTGTGAAAGCACATTCCACCAGGGCTGTGTCTACATCTCTGGCTCATGCAGCCTGTTTGCCTTTGGACACTATTTGTGCAGCTGCTACTTGGTCCAAACCTCATACGCTTATCACTCATTATAAAGTGGACAGGGCTTCTTTTGGTTCCACTGTTCTCAGGAATGTACTCCCGTGAGCCACCCAGGATTAGGGTGCTTGGGACGCTACCCACGTGTAAGAACAAATGGCGAGATTGAACAACTTCACATAAAGAAGTTATGTTCTTACCATAACGTTCCATGTGACATGTTCATCTCGCCTTTGTTCTTACACTCCCTCCCACCTTCCCCCTCCAGGTTCTTGGAAGAACGGGTATGACTGGTGGTCTGGTTGGTCTAACTAGTTTCCTTTACTCCAACCAGAGTATTTCTTAGCAAATTGTAAATATATGAATACATGTGTATATTTTTGGCATTTTGGTATGTTTAGTGATATTTTTTCTTGCTGGGTTCAGCAAACTAGATCTGAGGTTTTTGTTTCCGAATTGAATCATCCTGAAGTCTTCTAAAGTTAAGTACCCCATTGGGGATCCTTTCTTATTACTCTAACCGATGTCAGAAAAAGCTAACAATTGTCTCACCTGTGGAAAGCAAATACCACACTGAGATTTCCATTCTTACTGCATCACCTGTTTAAGCCCAGACCACGACATTCCTCACTGTTGGTTTTGTGCTTTGTTCAACGCCCGAACTATGCATCATCGGGCCCTTATTGTCACTAAATACTTTCGCTCTCGATCTCCGTATTCCGAAATGGCTTCAGTAAGTCATCCGCGACTACCAATCTTCCAAAAAAATGTAAGGATAAAGACAGAGACAGACCGCACAGGTCCAAAACTGCATACAACACTTACGTTAAGCTAGCTGACAGTTCACCGGTACTCAGTGAGGTGCTTTTGCATGCCCTGATACCCGCTTTGATGGATTCGCTGGCTGCTACCAAGACCCAATGTTCTTCATGTTTCACTGTTGCAGTCATCACATTTAGGATTATCTGCTTGCAGTAGCCCTGAGTCGGCCTGATTATCAAAGTCTTGGGTCCTGCATCGGTTGCTGTGTCATCTTCTGTGACGTCAGGTAGTCAGGGGTATAAAGCATGCAGCCGACGCCATTACATCAGTATTTCTTGCCGTGCGGTGCCCGAAGCAGAAGCAGTTTGCAAGTGCCGGTCGGCCAACTCCTGAAATTTTAGTTGTCGAGTTTCAGAACTGAAGTCTTCAACTAAAGCTAAGTACCCAGTTGGGGAAACTTTTTCTTTTCAGTTTAGATGTCAGTAGAAGTCCATAATTGTATTACTTGTGAAAAGCAAATACCTCATAAGTATTCCTTGCCTAGGCCCTGACCACGACGTACCTCACTGTCGGTTTTGTGCCTTATTTAAACCACGAACTTTTCGTCGTCGGTACATTTTCACCTCTAAATATTTTGGTACTCGGTTCAGTTATCCAGATATGTCTTCGGTAAGCCACCTGACTACCGACATTCCGAAAAAACACAAAGATAAAGACAGAGACAGGCCGCCTAGGTCCAAAGCTGCCGACGATGCTTCTCCTAAGCTAGTCGCCAGTTCGCCGGTACTCCGTGAGGCACTTTCGCAGCCCTTGATACCCGCTACTTCAGATTCGCAGGCCTCTACTGAGACCCATTCGGTGTCTGGTATGCCGTGAGATGCTTCAACTGTGGAACCTGCGGATGTCTCTACCTTGGATGGGTCTGGAGCCTCTGTGCAGGCACCGGCTTCTGAGGGTGTATTCAGGCCTACTGACTTGCATATTAAACCGACGCCTTCTTCTTCTTCTAGGCCTAAAACTTGAACCATACCTAGGAAACCAACACCCAGACCGCATGGTCAGGCCTCTATGCCTAAAAAACAAATAAGAATGGCTGAAGACCTTATTACTTTAATCAGGGGAAGCCAACCTTCCCCCTCTAAGAGACCTAGGACTGAATTTGCTTATGATACTTCTGACCAGGATTCTGAATTTTCTGTTTCTTCTGATGATCATGATTTACCCTTATCTACCTAGGAGGATTCTGATGCTGAGGACTCTTTTCCTTCTGCTTCTCCCCCAGAGGATTTTTCTTTTGGTGAAACCTTGCATACTGTTAGGGAGCATTTTCACTGGGAAAGCCAGGATTATGATTCTAAAAAGAGGCTTAGGGATTTCTTACTACTGCCCCAGCACAGGCCTTTAACCATACCTCCTGTATTGGACATTGTTGATGATGCCTTTTCGGAATCTAGCTTGGCAGCTGACTCTTTACCTCCTGCTTCCAGAAAACCTGATAGATATTACAGGGTGCCTGACTCTCACATGTTCCTTTCTAAAAATCCTACTGCAGATCCTGAGACTATTTCACAGGGACCCAAGGGCATTAAAGCTACTACTGCCAAAAATCCTGCCCCCTCTGATGACTCCAGTGTGCTGGATAGATGGGGTAAGAAGGTATACACTTCTGCAGCTTTGGCCATTAGGGCCTTAAACTGCCAGTTTCATACGTTAAAGTATCAGCAGCATATTATTGGATTGCTTAAACAGAAAATTATGTTGATTCCTGACTGTGCTGAAAATAAGGATTTACAGGATTTACTGCATTCAGCTGAACAAGTTGGAAAACATACTTTGCAATGTGGTTTTGATTCACTAGAGGCATCTTGCAGGGCTGCTGTAACTGGGTCTGTACTTAGAAGGCATGCTTGGCTTAAGGAGCAATCCTTGCCAGATCATGTTAAAGCGAAATTATCGGATGCTCCCTTAAACCAGGACCACCTGTTTGGCAACAAGGCAGAAGAAGTTCTTAAAAAGATGGAGGAAAAAGCTAAATCTATGCAAACTGTTAAAGATTTTTTACAAGTACAACTGCCAAGGTTTAGTAGGCATTGGCCTTCCAAGAATTGGTCCTTTCCTGGCTCTTCCAGACCATCTCAGTCCAAAAACATGGTAGAGCCAGCAAACAGTGGACCAAAAATCCGTTTATTGAAGGAAGGAGGAAAAAAACATAACCGGTTTCGGCCCTTAGGCCTAAGGGCCGAAACCGGTATGTTTTTTCCTCCTTCCTTCAATAAACGGATTTTGGTCCACTGTTTGCTGGCTCTACCATGTTTTTGTAATTCCTTGAAGCCTTTGAGCCGTGCAGTAGCCGTACGTGCAGAGGTCTGATTGCACTTCTCAGTCCAAACCCAGATCCAGCAGAGCTCCCAGGCTTCAGTCCCAGGGTACACACAGGACTAAGCAGTGGGGGGCCTCTACTTCCAAATCTGGGAGTAATAAAACTCCCCCCTGTGGTAAACTGTCTCAATTACTTCTTTTTAAAACTTCCAAGCACTTCTCAACTGTCTGCCCCTTTGGGGGGAAAGATTGCTCTTCATGCAAAGAACTGGGAACTCATTACCCAGCACAAATGGGTTTTAAATATAGTGTCCCAGGGATACAGATTTCACTTCCACACGTTACCAACACCAAGCGGATGGCCAGATCTACCCCCCAAATCAGTGTGCAGGGGCCCAAAAGCAAGTACTTTCTCTCTTAAGCATGGGGGCTATTCCTTTGGTACCAGAAGAGGAAAAGGGACAAGGTTTCTATTCGAGTTTTCGTGGTTCCCAGAAAAGACAGTTCATGGCGTCCTATCGTGGACCTGTCTACTCTAAACACCTTTTTGGAGATTCCAAAATTCAAGATGCTGACTCTTCACCAGTTGCTCCCTATGCTAGCAAAGACGCCTGGTTGGCAACACTAGATTTAAAGAAAGCATACCTGCACATCCCAGTCAGGGAATCTTGCAGAAGATGCCTACGCTTCAAAGCAGGCTACACACACTATTAGTTCTCTGCACTGCCCTTTGGTTTATCTACTGCGCCCAGGGTATTCACAAAGTGCCTAGCTGCAGTCATTGCATTTTGCAGGCAAAGATATATTCAAATATACCCATACCTGGACAAAATGTCTTAATTCAGGCAGAAAGCCAGGACATACTTTTGAATCATCTGGCCTTTGTACAAAGGGTACTAACTTGTCTGTGATGCAGCATAAACGAACAGAAATCACACCTGGTACCCTGTCATCAAATTATATTCCTGGGAGCAAGCTTGAATGCAACATCCCAGGTAACTTTCCTCACGCCAAGGAAAGAAATTCATTTGACAACCTACTTCAAACAAGTGGTCACAAAAACCCAGCTATCTGCAAGGCAAATACTACAAGCCTTGGGGTTCATGGCCACCTGCATTCTTCTAATTCCATATGCAAGACTGCATATGAGGAAACTACAATGGTATCTAAAAAGCCTATGGTGTCAACATTCTCAGGATCTAGAAGCAATGATTCCTATTATACCTTGCCTATGCCTAGAGTTTCTTTGATGGGGAGAGGCCTGCCAACAAAACAAGGGACTACCATTCACACTACCCCCTGCCACCCAAACCCTAACAGCAGATGCATCAGACAGTGCATGGGGGACTCACCTGGCAGGGAAGTGCATTCAGGGCAAATGGAACCTAATTCAAATGCACCTGCATATCAATCAAAAAGAAATGTTAGCTGTATGGAATGTTCTGACAGCCTTCAAGGACCACATTCTTCCAGGACAATTAATGGTAAAGATGGACAACACCACTGTTATGTGATACATAAACAAGCAAGGGGGTACACATTCTTACCCCCTCTGCAGACTAGCCATGGCATTGTGGAACACAGCCCTGAGCTACCAAGTGCATCTACAAGCTCAATTCCTGACAGGAAAACTAAGTACACTGGCAGACGAACTAAGCAGAAACCTCATGGACCCACACGATTGGAAACTGGAACCAAGGATATTCAACATGTTGACAAGCAAATGGGGGAGCCCAGATATAGACCTGTTTGCCTCCCCCCAGAACTATCAGTTGGACAAATTTTGCACAAGGACTCCCCACAAACAAGTTTGGAAAGTGGATGCTCTGTCCTTCAGCTGGAAAAACCTGTCTGTTTATGCCTTTCCTCCTTTGCCTCTGCTCTCTAAAGTACTACTAAAGCTCAAACAAGACAAACCAAGGACAGTTTTGATTGCACCAGACTGGCCACGCCAACACTGGTACCCCCTCTTTCGCAGTGTGTCACTGTTGGCCCCATTGCACCTGCCTCAGACTCCTACCCTATTGTCTCTGCAGGAGAACCAGATCCTGCACCCTCAGCTTCAAACACTGAACCTAGCAGCCTGGCTAATTACCTCATCTCTCCTTTACCATCCCTCAGTAAACCAGTAATGGATATCATTTTAGAGGCAAGGAGGCCTAGTACTAGAAAATCTTATGCTGAAAAATTGAAAAGATTATGTGCCTGGAACCATTCTCAAGGGGTAGGCACAGCAGTGCCCAATTTACCTCAGATTTTACAATACTTAACTGAGATGCTTCACAAGGGCCTGTCTTTCTCCTCCAACAAAATTCACGCCTCAGCCATTTCAGCTCATTTATATTCCAAGCAGACTCCAGAACATCATTCCTCTGGTAGCTAGCAAAATGCTGGAGGTGTGATGGGGAGAAAGAGAACTGTGAGCATGTTTTTTTTGACAACAGTCAAAACTGCCTGCAGAGTACTTAGTTACAGCCATTTTGCTTCCAAGATTTCTGACTAATCAGTAGACACAAAATGAAGACTCCAGCAAAGCTAGAACTTCCAATGAGTGACTTCCAAAACCAGATTTCTGATTAAGGAAATTATTCTCTCTAGCTGAGAGACAAAATCTGAATTGCTAAGCTATAGTAAGATCTTACCAAGAATAATGCTGTTGCCTGCAAAAAAATGTTACTAGAAAATGGAAGTCCGTCTAAACTAATTGTAAATGAAGTACTGAATATTAAGGGGAGAGAACTAAAAGATCTTTAAAGGGAGAAGCAAACTGCATTGAAATGGAGGTTGTGGAAGCAATAAACACAGAACGTCTTGGGGGAAGCAAATTACATTGAAATTAAGGTTGTGGAAGCAATAAATACAGAACCTCTTGGGGGGAGTTAGGTGCAAGGCAAATGCTAGATAAGGTTCATAGATTAGTACTAAGCTAACTGCCCTTGCAAGCCATTTTAAGCCTACCCATTTATCCCTTGCGAGACTCAAACCCTGGACCTTGTGTTTAAAAGGCAAACACCTTAACTGTTAGGTCACCCTTCCAACCCCCATTAGGCCACCCTCCCAACCTGAACAATTTAATGTTGGAATGAAAAGTTAACATACATATGGTGCTTGAAAATAAAATGCTGCTGATTTGTATTTTCTGTTTGTGGGTGTGGACCTGTCATTTTGTTGTGATTTGAATAAAGATGTTGGGGGAGGAGTTGTAAATGTTAGGGAGCCTTATGACAAGAAAAATAACTTGAGATCTGTAGAGGTATTGGTAATGTTCTGGAAACTTTATAAAATTTATATAAAGCAGATGAATGGATACAAATCGCAATATTCATGGAAGACATAAAAGGATAGAGGATTGAGAGTATCTGTAATTAATGACTAAGATGGTAAGAGATGAGAATAAAAATGGTGATGTAGGGAAGTGTTCAGGAATAGGCTGTATTCCTTTGGAAGTTTGGAAGTTAGTAGGGAAGAAAGTGATATAAGCTCTGTTTAACAATATTTTAAATTGGTAGATGTGAAGGGAGTTCTGGAGTCTGCATGTCCTCCCTGTGGTCGCGTGGGTTTCCTCCGGGTGCTCCGGTTTCCTCCCACATCCCAAAGACATGCTGCAGGTGGATTGGACACTCTAAATTGGCCCTAGGTGTGCGTGTGAGTGTGCCTTCTGTGGAAGGTTGGGCACCGGGCTGGCAACTCGACGCCGTAAAACTCCACTGCCAATTAATGTGCGGACAAGGTGATCCGCTGTGGCGACCCCTAACCGGGAAAAGGCCGAAAGAAGAAGAAGAAGATAATACCGAACCTCCCCTCTTCTCTCATCCACTGCTCAAGCAGTTCCTCAGAGGGGCCAAAAATTTACGACCACCCAGGAGAGCTCCATCTCCAGCCTGGGACCTTAACTTTGTATTTGTAGAAACTCACTCTTCTTCCTTTCGAGCCAGCTGCTACTGCAGACTTAAAATTCCTTTCTTGGAAAACAGCTTTCCTTTTAGCAATCACTTCAGCAAGAAGGGTATCTGAATTACAGGCCATCATGGCAGTGGAGGATTTCATCATCTTTCATGCGGACAGGGTGTCCCTCAGGACCAGTCCCTACTTCATGCCCAAGGTAGTATTCAGTGTGGCCCTTAATCAGTCCATTCATTTGCCAACCTTCTTTCCTAATCCACAGAACAAAGGGGAACAGATACTGCACTCCTTAGATGTGCACAGACAACTTAGATTCTACTTGGACAGGACTAAACCTCAAAGGAAATCTGACCAACTGTTGGTGGCATTTGCTGCAGGGGCAGAGGGGAAGGCTATTTCAAAGCAAAAGCACCATGGAAAACCTATCCCACAGGGAATCAGACCCCACTCAACCAGGACTGCATCTACCTCTACAACCTTTCTCAGAGGCGTCCCTACCAGGAACATCCTAGAAGCTGCTATCTGGAGTTCTGTACTTAGATTCACCAAGCATTACCATCCGCCAATTTTCTCTAAATCTAGAGCTGGCTTTGCCACTGCAGTCTTGCAGGGCCTTGTAGCTGGTCCTAATGCTATCTAAATTCCTTCTCCCATCCTTAGCTTTGGGAATTGACCCAAATGTGATTACTGCAACAGTAAAACACGAAGAACATAGTACAGTTGTGTACACTTACCATAAATGTAGATGTTGGAGTGTATTCACTGTTGCAGTCCTCGTTACCCTCCCTCCAGCCCCCTTACTTCTTTTGGCTATACCTCAACTCTCCTTTACTATGCTCAAAAGCTTTATGGTGCATTTGCTTTTTTGTTGGAGGTATAACCTTGTATATTTATAGATTTAATTGCTTCCCATTAGGGGGGCACCTGACATCTAGGGCAAGAAAAACTGATGTAATGGCGTCGGCTGCATGTTTTATACCCCTGACGTCACGGAAGAAGGGACAGCAACTGACGTAGGACCCAAGACTTTGTTAATCAGGCCGACTGAGGGCTACTACAAGCAGATAACCTAAATGTGATGACTGCATCAGTGAATACACTCGAGCATCTACATTTATGGTAAGTGTACATAATTGTACTTTTCCTCTACTCAGACCTTTACATACAAGAGTCCCCTGGCTCTTAGATCAGCTACCAGATTTCATCTCTCACCTGTGTGGGAAACTTCATCTGGAGTTGTCCAACCTGGAGCGAACCGCTTGGCATCTTAAATTCCAATGATGGCATGGGACACATCATTTCTTTCTGATGTGGTTCCCATTCTTTCAGCTCCTCAGAAATCCTGCATGTGTAGTCATATGGGCAGAATCTTGGAACATAGAACCCTTCTCAGCTTCATTGGCCGATGTGTACATTTTTGTCATTCCTGTTTTCTTTGGGATCCACTTTCTCCACAGTTAGGATTCAGTTGGCAGTCATCTCCTCCTTCCATGTCAGTTTTTGGAATTCCTTTCTGGCTTCTTATAGGCTTTGCAAAGCCTTTCTTAAAGGTACCTTTCGTCTGAGGCCTCTTATAAAAGATCTATCTCTTTTCTGGGGTTTTTTATCTTGTGTTAGAAGCATTGTCGAAACCTCAATTTGAACCAGCTGCCTCTGTGGGATTAAAATTCCTTTCCTGGAAAACTGTTCTGCTAGTGACTATCAATTCAGCCAAAAAAATTTCGGAGAACTGCATGTTTTATCTTCTGGGTCTCTTCAAATTGTTTTCCATATGGATAGGGTTACTTTGAGGACCACCAACCCTTCCTTTATTCCAAAAGTAGCTTCTGAGGCCAAAATATTTCTCAACCCATACATCCTCCTTTATTTTTCCAAACTACTAAAACAAAGGGGACTACATTTTGCATGCACTTTCGCTCGCAGCTCCATTTTTATCTTCACAGAACAGCCCCCTTTAGAAGAGCTGAGTAAGTTTGTGTATTCTTCACCCATAACAAACTGGGTAAGACTGTATCCAAACTTTCACTGTCTACATGGTTATCAGACTGCATTGCATTTAATTGCAAATCTCAAAATAAAACCTTACCCTGTAAACCTAGAGTTCATTCCACTACAGTGGTAGAAATGTCTACAGCATTTTTCAGGTCTCTGTTGTAGAATGACATCAGTTAAGCTGCTACATGGTCTTCAACTCGCACATTTATCAAGCATTACAAGTTGGACTGTACATCCAGAGCCAGAACTTCCTTTGGGTCTTCTATTCATAAAATATCTCCCATCTTGAAACTGTCCAGGAATCATGTAGCTGGGGATTCTGACCCATATGTCCAATTGGATGGACTGGATGAATAGAATACAGAAGTTATGTACTTACTGTAATTATAGAAACTTTCATCCTAATCTGTCCAATAGAATAACCCGCCTTCCTTACCCCTCTTGGACCAAAGGCAGTACAATTGTGCCCATATGATAGGGACCAAACTCAGTCCATATTAGATGTACTTCGTGTTTCACTGTTGCAGTCATTACATTTGGGTAATCTGCTGGCAGGTTGCCCTCAGTTGGCCTGAATAACAAAGTCTTGGGTCCGGCGTCGTTTGCTGTGTCCTCTTCATGACGTCAGGGGTATAAAACATGCATCCGACGCCATTTTAATCAGTCTTTCTTGCCACACGGTGCCCTAAGCAGAAGCAGTTTGCAAGTGCCGGTCAGCCGACTCATGAAATTTTCGTTTTCGAGTTTCAGAACCGAAGTCTTCAAACTAAAGCTAAGTACCCCGTTGGGGAAACTTTTTCTTGCTCCTTACCGATGTCAGTAAAAGTTAATAATTGTGTTACTTGTGGGAAGCAAATGCCTCATAAGGATTTTCATTTGTACTGTATTCCTTGCCTAGGCCCTGATCACAACGTGCCTTGCTGTCAGTTTTGTGCTAAATTTAACCAACGCAATATTAAGCGTCAGTATATTTTTGCTTCTAAATACTTTGGTTCAAGATTTAACTATCCTGAAATGTCGTCGATTAGCTGTCCGACTACCAAAATTCACAAAATACGCAAGGAGAAAGACAGAGACAGATCGTCGAGGTCCAAACCCAATGCAGCTTCTCCTATGCCAGTTGCTGGTTCACCGGTACTCAGTGAGGCGCTTTCGCAGCCCCTGATTGATGCCTGACACTTTTGAGTCGCAGGCCTCTACCGAGATCCATTCGGAGTCCGGTATGCCGCAAGATTCTGCAAGTATTTAACCCATGGATGTCTCGCCCTTGGATGGGTCCAGAGCCGCTTAGTAGGCACCGGCTTCTGAGGGTGTTTTCAGGCCTCAACATTTGTATATTAAACCGACGCCATCATCAAAAACAAGGCCAAAACTTACTTCTATGATGCATGAGCCACTTGCTCAGGCCCCTATGCCTAAAAAACAAATGATCAAAATGGCTGAAGATTTAATTACCTTGATCAGGGGTTCCCAACCCCCCCCCCCTTTGCTAAGAGGCCTAGGCAAGGCACTGATTATGAATCTTCAGATCAGGTTTCCATTTCTTCTGATTCCTCTTCTGATCAGGAATTTTCTATCCCACCTTATCAGGACTCTGATGCAGAGGAATCCATCCTTTCTGCTTCTCCTCCTGAGGATTTATCTTTTGGAGAGACTTTGCATACTTTAAGGGAACATTTTCATTGGGAGAGTCAGGACTTCTCAGAATCCAAAAAGAGGCTTAGGGATTTTCTTCTTCTTCCTCAGCATAGGCCTGTGGCTATACCTCCTGTATTAGACATTGTTGATGATGATTTCTCAGAATCAGGCATGGCTCCTGATTCCCTGCCTCCGGTTTCTAGTAAGCCAGACAGTTATTACAGGGTTCCTGACTCCCACAAATTTATTTTCAAAAATCCTGCTGCTGACCCTGAAACTATTCCTCAGGGTCCCAAGGGTGTTAAGGCTTCTACAGCCAAAAATCCTACCCCTTCAGATAGAGATTCCAGGGCGCTGGATAGATTGGGTAAGAAGGTATATACGTCTGCAACCTTGGCAATCAGGGCTTTAAACTGCCAGTTTCATATGCTTAAATATCAACAGCATGTTATGGGCTTACTGAAACAGAAAATTATGTTGATTTCTGATTGTGTGGAAAATAGAGTTACATGATTTATTGCATTCAGCAGAACAGGTTGGAAAGCATACTTTGCAATGTGGTTTTGATTTTTTGGAGGCCTCTTGCAGGGCCGCTGTAACTGGATCTGTGATAAGAAGGCATGCTTGGCTCAAGGAGCAAAATCTGCCTGATCATGTTAAAGCTAAATTGTTGGATGCTCCTTTACAGCTGGACAGTCTGTTTGGTAATAAAACAGAAGAGGTTTTAAAAAAGGTGGAAGACAAAGCTAAATCTATGCAAACTGTAAAAGATTTCTTGCAAGTGCAGCCACCCAGGTTCAGTAGACACTGGCCTGCTAAGAATTGGTCCTTTCCAGTGTCCAGCAGAGCCGCTCAGGCCAAACCCAGATGCTCCAAAGGCTCCAGGTTTCAGTCACAAGGATCTTACAGGTCAAAACAATGGGGTGCCTCCACCTCCAAATCAGGAGGTAGCAAAGCACCACCCTACAGTAAACAGTCTCAATGACTTTCCTCTGCCATCTCCAAGCACTTATCTTTTGGCAGCCCCTTTGGGGGGAAAGCTAGCACTTCATGCTCAAAATTGGCATCTAATTACCCAGGACAAGTGGGTCTTAAATATAGTATCCCAAAGGTACAGATTTCATTTCCACACATTGCCGATTCCAAACGGATGGCCAGATCTGCCACGAAATCAGTGGGCAGAGGCCCAGAAACAAGTCATGTCCCTCATGGATATGGGGGCTATTCAACCAGTACCAGAAAAGGACAAAGGTTTTATTCAAGACTTTTCCTGGTACCCAGAAAAGACAAATCATGGCGTCCAATTCTGGACTTCTCCATTCTAAATTCTTTCCTGGACATTCCAAAATTCAAAATGCTGACTTTACAACAGCTACTGCCTATGCTAGGCAAGAATGCCTGGTTGGTAACTCTAGACTTAAGAGGCATACCTGCATATCCCAATCAGGGAATCTTGCAGAAGATACCTCTGCTTCAAAGCAGGCTATTTGCATTACCAGTTCTCTGCACTGCCCTTTGGCTTGTCTACTGCGCCCAGGGTCTTCACAAAGTGTCTGGCACCAGTAATTGCATTTTTCAGACAAAGAAACATTCAAATTTATCCATATCTGGACGATTGTCTCATCCAGGCAGAGGACAAGGACACTCTTCTTCAGCATCTGGCGTTTGTATAAAGACTTCTAGCATGCCTAGGGTACACCATAAATGAAAAGAAATCACAACTGGTACCCTCTCAAATAATTACATTCCTGGGTGCCAGCTTGAATACAACTGCCCAGATGGCTTACCTCACGCCAGACAAACAAATTCATTTGACAGTATACTCCAAACAAGTGGCAACAAAAACGCAGATATCCGCAAGACAAATTCTGCAGACTTTGGGGTTCATGGCATCCTGCATTCTACTAATTCCATATGCAAGACTGCATATGAGGAAACTTCAATGGTACCTAAAAACCTTATGGAGTCAACATTGTCACAGCCTGGAAGCAATGATTACTCTCATTCCCTGCCTGCAACAGGAGTTTCTTTGGTGGGCAGAGGCATGTCACCAAAACAAGGGACTGTCATTCATTCTACCCCCTGCCACCCAAACCCTAACTACAGATGCATTATACTATGCTTGGGGGGCCCATCTGGCAGGGAGATGCATTCAGGGCAAATGGAACCCAAATAAAATGCATCTACATATCAACCAGAAAGAAATGGTAGCTGTACAGAATGCTCTGACAGCCTTCAAGGACTTCCTTCATCCAGGACAACTACTGATAAAAATGGACAACACCACAGATGTTCATCGTGTTACACTGCTGCAGTCATTACACTTGGGTTATGCTGCCGTCAGGCGGTTCCGCAGTCCGCCAAAGTTCCAAAGTCTTGGTCCGGCGTCGGTTGCTGTCGCTTCCTCCCTGACATCAGTGCGACAGGGGTATATAAGATGCAGCCGACGCCATTTTCTTCAGTCTTTCTTGCCACGCGGTGCCCGAAGCAGAAGCAGTTCGCAAGTGCCGGTCGGCCGACTCCTGAGATTTTCATTCCGAATCCAGAACCGAAGTCTTCTTAAAAAGCTAAGTACCCCGTTGGGGAAACTTTTTCTTGCCTCAGACCAATGTCAGTAAAAGTTAATAACTGTATTTCTTGTGGGAAGCAAATACCTCATAAGGATTTCCACTCCTATTGTATTCCATGCCTAGGCCCTGACCACGACGTCACTGGTTGTCGGTTTTGTGCTAGGTTTAACAAGCGCACTATTAAACTTCAGTTTGATTTTGCCCGACATTATTTTGGTAGAAAATTCAATTACACCATGTCGTCGGAAATTCCGACAACCGCAATGCATAAAAAGCACAAGGACAAGGACAGGCATCCGAGGCCCAAAACGGACGAAGAGGCCTCTTCTAGGCCAGTCGCAGGTTCTCCGGTTTTCAGCGAGGTGCCTACGCAGCCCCTGACGACCACTTCCACAGAACCACAGACCACCTCCGACTCCCACGTGAAGCTGGCTGGGCCTTCGGACGCACTAGGCCTTCAGTTTACCGATCCTAAATCTACAGAGGAAACAGAAGTAGCTGAGCAATCCACAGCTACAGATGGTGTTTTCAGACCTACCCAGTTAACTATTAAACCCTCTGTTAAGAGTAAGCCCCCCTTAAAGGCTAAGAAACAGACACAACTCTCTACAGGACAGGCTTCCATGCTTAAGAAACAAATGCTAAAAATGGCCGAGAACCTATTCACCCTGATCAGGGGGTCCCATCCCCCTCCTGATAAAAGGCCCAGGCAGGATGCAGACTATGAATCTTCTGACCAGGTGTCCATTTCCTCTGACTTTTCCTCGGACCTAGGATATTCTTTACCCCCTTATGAGGATTCTGATGCTGAGGAATCAATTCCATCAGCCTCTCCACCTGAGGATTACTTCTTTGGGGAGACCTTACATACCATGAGAGAACATTTCCATTGGGAAGGCCAGGATTACTCTGAGTCCAAGAAAAGACTCCGAGACTTCCTTTTATTGCCCCAGCACAGACCCCTTGCTATCCCACCAGTTTTAGACATTGTGAATGATGTGTACACTGAATCCAGTTTGAACCCTGACTCCTTACCCCCAGCCCCAGTTAAACCTGATAGATATTACAGAGTCCCTGACTCTCACAAATTTCTGTACAAAAGCCTTGTTGCTGACCCTGAAACTATTTCTCAGGGACCCAAAGAGATTAAGGCCTCATCAGCAAAAAAACCAGTTCCCTCTGACAGAGATTCCAGAGCATTAGACATATGGGGAAAGAAGGTATATACGTCTGCCACTTTAGCAATGAGAGCCTTGAATTGCCAGTTTCACAAGCTAAAATATCAGCAATTTTTGATGTCTCAGTTGAAACAAAAGATGCTTCCAGATTCAGATCCTCCTAACTTAAAAGAAATGCAGGATTTATTGCATGCAGCTGAACAAGTAGGAAAACATACTTTGCAATGTGGGTTTGATTCCTTAGAGGCCTCCTGTAGAGCAGCAGTTACAGGTTCTGTCATTAGAAGGCATGCTTGGTTAAAAGAGCATACGTTACCAGATCATGTTAAGGTCAAACTATTGGATGCACCTTTGCAGCGGAATGTGCTGTTTGGAGTTTAGGCAGAGGAAGTATTAAAGAAGATGGAGGATAAGGCAAAATCTATGCAAACGATGAAAGATTTCTTACAGGTTCAGCCTCCTCGTTTTAGCAGAAATTGGCCAACAAAGAATTGGTCCTTTCCAGTCACAGACAGACCTCAAAGGGGCAGATACAGACGTCTAAGAGGTAGAGGTCAGACGTAAGGCCCTTACAGGCCTCGACATTGGGGCACACCAGGCAAAAAAGAAAGGGAAGACAGGCCTCAACCTTATAAAAAACAGCCTCAATGACTTTCCACTACAGCTGCCAAACAGCTCTCTCTTGGCAAGCCCCCTTAGGAGGAAAACTGGCACTTTTCTATCACAACTGGCATTGGATCACCAAAGACAAATGGGTTTTCAACATTGTATCTCAAGGTTACAGGTTCCATTTCTACACCTTTCCAAGGCTATAAGGAATGCCAAATCTGCCACCAAATCAATGGGTAGAGGCTCAAAAACAAATTACAGCACTCATGGACATGAGAGCTATTCAGAAGGTACCACCTCAGGAACAAGGACAAGGATTTTACTCGAGACTCTTTCTAGTTCCCAGAAAGGACAAAGCCTGGAGACCCATTCTGGACCTTTCTACACTAAACACTTACCTGGATGTTCCGAAATTCAAGATGTTGACACTACAGCAGCTTCTTCCCATGCTGGGCAAGAAAGCTTGGCTCATGACATTGGACCTCAAAGAAGCATACCTGCATGTCCCTATCAGACAAAATTGCAGAAGATACCTCAGATTTCTAGCTGGTTCAATGCACTATCAATTCTCTGCACTGCCATTTGGCTTATCTACTGCGTCCAGGGTCTTCACAAAGTGCCTGGCACCAGTAATTGCATTTTGCAGGCAAAAGGAATTCAAATTTATCCATACTTGGACGACTGCCTGATTCAAGCAGAGAGCAAGGACATTCTACTAAAACATCTGGTGTACGTACACAGTAAATGAAAAGAAATCAAAACTAGTGCCCTCACAAGAGATAATATACCTGGGTGCCAGCTGGAACACAATGGCCCAGATGGCTTATCTCACGCCAGACAAGCAAGGGCAACTGACTCAATATTTTCAATTAATGGCAACAAAGACCCAACTCCCTGCAAGAAAAATTCTGCAGGCCTTGGGCTACATAGCATCTTGCATACTACTAATTCCATATGCCAGACTGCATATGAGGAAACTACAATGGTACCTAAAGAGTGTATGGTCTCAACACTGTCAAAACTTGGAAACAGTTGTACCACTAATTCCTTGCCTACAACTGGAGTTTCAGTGGTGGGCACAAGCTTGTCACCTCAACAAGGGACAGCCTTTCACCCAACCCACAGCCAGGCAAACACTGACAACAGATGCATCGGATTACGCCTGGGGAGCAAACATGGCAGGAAAATGTATCCAGGGCGAGTGGTCCACAGAGCAAAGACATCTCCACATTATTCAAAAAGAGATGCTAGCTGTACAAAATGCTATTGTAGCTTTCAAGGGCCTACTGCATCCAGGACAATTGCTATTAAAGACAGACAACACCACAGTTATGTGGTACATAAACAAGCAAGGGGGCACACACTCCTACCCCCTCTGCAGACAAGCCATGACCTTGTGGAACACAGCTCTGAACTACCAAGTTCATCTGCAAGCACAATTCCTGCCAGGAGAGAAAAACACACTGGCAGATGACCTAAGCAGTAACATTTTGGACCCACACGAATGGGAACTGAATCCGCAAATATTCAGAATGATAACACAAAAATGGTGGAGCCCGGACATAGATCTGTTTGCTACCCCAAAGAACTGCCAATTACAGAAATTCTGCACAAGGAGCTACCATCCACAAGCATGGAAAGTGGATGCCCTCTCATTCAGCTGGAAAAAACTACAAGTATACACTTTCCCCCCTTTACCTCTCCTTCCAAAGGTACTCATAAAAGCCAGGCAGGAAGAGCCAAAAATGATATTGATTGCACCAGACTGGCCACGCCAGCACTGGTACCCAATCTTAAGGAACTTGACACAAGAACCACCCTGGATTTTACCACAAATTCCACAGTTGCTGACTCAGCACAACAATCAGATACTTCACAGCCAGCTAAAGACCTTAAATCTAGCTGCATGGAAAATTCCTTAGTCAAGCAAGCAATGCCTCTCTCCAAAGCTGTTATGGATGTCATTCTGGAGGCCAGAAGGCCTAGCACCAGGAAAGCATACTCGGACAAATGGAAGAGATCCTGTGCCTGGAACCAAGCCCACAGCCTTGACCCTCTAGTCCCAA
Source organism: Protopterus annectens (assembly GCF_019279795.1). NCBI lineage: Eukaryota > Metazoa > Chordata > Ceratodontiformes > Protopteridae > Protopterus > Protopterus annectens. The sequence continues at coordinate 1,143,061,621 of NC_056746.1, forward strand.
ACATTCCTCAGATACTGCAATACGTAACTGAGATGCTGGACAAGGCCTCTCTTTTTCATCCATCAAGATCCACGCCTCAGCTATCTCTGCTCATTACAACACGGATCCACCAATGTTTTCTAATCCTTTGCTCAAACAATACCTCAGAGGGGCTAAAAACATAAGACCGCCCCGTAGAGCACCAACACCTACTTGGGACCTGAATTTTGTTTTGGAAAAATTAACTTTACCTCCTTTTGAGCCAGCTAACACAGCAGAATTAAAATACATCTCTTGGAAAACTGCTCTGCTACTGGTAATAACATCAGCACAAAGAGTTTCAGAATTACAGGCACTAATGGCAGTGGAACCTTTCCTCATCTTCCACCAGGACAGGGTGTCTTTAAGAACCAACCCTACATTTATGCCAAAGGTGGTATCAAGTGTGGCCCTAAACCAAACTATTCACTTGCCAACTTTTTATCCAAAACCACAGAACAAAGGGGAGAGATTACTACATTCTTTGGACATTCACAGACAGTTACGCTTCTACTTGGACAAAACCAAAGCTTTCAGAAAATCTGAGCAATTATTGGTAGCATATGCTGCAGGAGCACAGGGAAAAGCCATTTCAAAGCAGACTATTTCAAAATGGATAGGACACTCTATACTTTTCTGCTATACCCACCATGGGAAACCTGTACCTAGCAGCATTGGATTTCACTCCACCAGGGCAACAGCCACTTCAACTGCCTACCTCAGAGGAGTACCTACCAAGGATATTTTGGAAGCAGCAACATGGAGTTCTGTGCATACCTTCACCAAGCATTACCATTTGCCTTTATACTCCAAATCCAGAGCTGGCTTTGCCACTGCTGTACTGTAGGGCCTTATAGCCACCCCTAATGCCTTATAGAGCCAGCCTCCCTACCTCAGCTTTGGGATTCCACCCAAGTGTAATGACTGCAGCAGTGTAACACGATGAACATAGTACAGTTTTGTACCTACCATAAATGTAGATGTTCGAGTGTAAACACTGCTGCAGTCCAGGTTACCCTCTTACTTTCTGGTATTTACCTAGGGCATATACCCTTTATTACCTATGGGGAGTATTTTCTGGTAACTAAAAATGGTTGTTTGCTTTTCTTTTGTATTTTTTACCAGCAATTTGTATTGCCTACCTATTTGGGGGCACCTGACATCTGGGGCAAGAAAAACTGAAGAAAATGGCGTTGGCTGCATCTTATATACCCCTGTCGCACTGACGTCAGGGAGGAGGCAACAGCAACTGACTCCGGACCAAGACTTTGGAACTCAGGCCAACTGCGGGACCGCCTGACTGCAGGATAACCCAAGTGTAATGACTGCAGCAGTGTTTACACTCGAACATCTACATTTATGGTAGGTACAAAACTGTACTTTATGTGGTACATAAACAAGCAGGGGGGTACCCACTCCTACCCACTTTGCAGACTGGCCATGGCCTTGTGGAACACAGCCTTGACTTAGCAAATACATCTTCAAGCTCAATTCCTGCCCGGAAAGCAAAATACTTTGGCAGACGACCTAAGCAGAAATCTTATGGACCTACACAAACGGAAACTGGATGCACAATTCTTCAGCATGTTGACATGAAAAAGGGGTAGCCCAGACATAGATCTGTTTGCCTCTCCCAAAAACTAGCAGTTGGACAAATTCTGCACAAGAACTCATCACAAAAAAGCATGGAAAGTGGATGCTCTATCCTTCAGCTGGAAAAACCTGTCAGTCTATGCCTTCCCCCCTGCCTCTACTCTCCAAGGTTTTACTAAACGTCAGACAGGAAAAAACAAAAATTATTCTGATTGCTCTAGACTGGCCTCGCCAATACTGGTACCTGCTTCTAAGGAATATGTCACACCTTCCTCCGTGGTACTTGCCTCAAACACCTCATCTATTGTCTCAGCAGAACTATCAAATTCTGCACACTCCGCTCCAAACTCTAAGTCTTGCAGCATGGCTAATCAACTAATTTCACCAACCACATCTCTCAGTAAACCTGTGATGGATGTCATTTTGGAGGCTAGAAGGCCTAGTACTAGAAAATCTTATGCTGATAAATGGAAGAGATTCTGTGCTTGGAACCAAGCACAAGGAATAGACACAGCAAAGCCCGATATTCCTCAGATTTTGCAATACTTAACTGAGATGCTTCACAAAGGCCTATCTTTTTCTTCCATAAAAATTCATGCCTTTGCCATCTCGGCTCATTACAACACAGAGACTCCTCTTTTTTTCTCATCCCCTGCTAAAGCAGTACCTCAGAGGGACCAAAAATTTAAGGCCTCCCAGGAGAGCACCAACTCCTTCATGGGATCTCACTTTTGTGGTGGACCAATCCTTCTTTTATGACTAAGATGGTATCCAGTGTGGCTCTTAACCAGACTATTCACCTGCCAACTTTTTTCCGAAATCCGCAGAACAAGGGGGAGCGGATTCTGCGTTCATTGGATGTACACAGACAACTAAGATTCTACTTAAACAGGACAAAATCTCTAAGAAAGTTTGAGCAACTACTGGTGGAATTTGCTGTAGGAACAGAGGGGAAGACTATATCAAAGCAGACTATTTCAAAATGGATAAGCTATTGTATTCGATGTTCATCGTGTTTCACTGTTGCAGTCATTACTCTTGGGTTATCCTGCTGGCAGGCTACCCTCAGTCGGCCAGAATTCCAAAGTCTAGGTCCAGCGTCGGTTGCTGTCATCTCTTCCCTGACGTCAGTGCATCAGGGGTATAAAAGATGCAGCCAACGCCATTTTCGTCAGTCTTTCTTGCCGCGCGGTGCCCGAAGCAAAAGCAGTTCGCAAGTGCCGGTCAGCCGACGAGATTTTCAAATCCGAATTTCAGAACCAAAGTCTTCTTTAAAGCTAAGTACCCCATTGGGGAAACTTTTCTTGCTCCAGACCGATGTCAGAAAAAGTTAACAATTGTATTTCTTGTGGGAAGCAAATATCTCATAAGGATTTTCACTCTTACTGTATTCCTTGCTTAGGCCCTGATCACAATGTTGCTAACTGTCGGTTTTGTGCTAGATTTAACCAATGCACTATCAAGCGTCAGTTTGATTTTACATTTCATTACTTTGGCCGAAGATTTAATTATATAATGCCGTCGGACCAGCCGACAACCGGAGTTTACAAAAAATGCAAGGACAAGGAAAAGGATAGGCATCCAAGATCCAAAACTGACAACGAGGCCTCTGCTAGGCCAGTCGCTGGTTCTCAGTGAGGCGCTTTCGCAGCCCCTGGTGCCCGCTACCGACTCCCACGTGGAGCCGACTGGGCCTCTGGATACTCAAGGTATTGGACACTCGGAAATCATTCCCTCAGATGGGTCCGGAACCGCTGAGCAGGCATCGGCTTCTGAGGGTGTCTTCAGACTTACTCAACTATATATTAAGCCATCTTCAGCTTCAAAGACAAAGACTAAAGCAGCTCTAAAGACAAAGAAACAAGTACAGCATTCTCCTACTCAGACTTCCATGCCTAAAAAACAGATGCTCAAAATGGCCAATGACCTAATTAGTTTGATCAGGGGCTCCCATCCCCCTCCTGATAAGAGGCCTAGGCAAGAGACAGAGTAAGATTCTTCTGATCAGGTTTCTATTTCCTCTTATTCCTCTTCTGAACAGGATTACTCCATGCTTCCCTATGAGGATTCTGATGCTGAAGAATCCATTCCTTCAGCCTCTCCTCCTGAGGATTATTCTTTTGGGGAAACCCTGCATACTATGAGGGAGCATTTCCACTGGGAGAGCCAAGATTATTCTGAATCTAAGAAAATGCTCAGAGACTTTCTGCTACTTCCTCAGCACAGACCCTTTGCTATTCCACCTGTTCTAGACATTGTAGATATATTTTCAGAGTCCGGCCTGTCCCCTGACTTTTTACCCCCTTCACCTGCTAAGCCAGGCAGATATACAGGGTCCCAGATTCTCATAAATTCCTATATAAAAACCCCGCTGCTGACCCAGAAACTATATCTCAGGGTCCCAAAGGGGTTAAAGCTTCCACTGCAAAAAACTCTGTCCCCTCTGATAGGGATTCTAGGGCTCTAGACAGATGGGGGAAAAAGTCTGCACTTCTGCTACCCTGGCTGTAAGGGCTTTAAATTGTCAGTTTCATGTGCTTAAATATCAGCAGTTTTTAATGTCTCTGCTTAAACAGAAATTGTTGACAAATACTGAATGTTCAGAGAACAAGGAATTGCAGGATTTATTGCATGCAGCTGAACAAGTGGGAAAGCATACTTTGCAATGTGGTTATGATTCACTGGAGGCCTCTTGCAGGGCCGCTGTTACAGGTTCTGTTATTAGAAGGCATGCTTGGTTAAAGGAACAGAATCTGCTTGATCATGTTAAAGCAAAATTATTAGATGCACCATTACAGCATGATACTTTGTTTGGTACTAAAGCAGAAGAGGTGTTGAAAAAAATAGAGGATAAATCAAAATCCTTGCAGACAGTCAAGGATTTCCTACAGGTACAGCCACCCAGGTTTAGCAGGAACTGGCCTTCTAAAAATTGGTTCTTTCCAGTGTCAGACAGACCACAAAGAGGCAGATACAGGCATCCCAGAGGCAGATCTCAGCCCCAAGGCTCATACAAGCCTAAACAATGGGGTGCTCCTACCTCCAAAAGCGGAGAAGGCAAATCACAACCTTACAAGAAACAGTCCCAATGACTTTTTTCTACCAGATCCATGCACTTTTCTTTTGGCAGCTCCCTTAGGGGGAAAACTAGCACTTTTTTCATCAAATGGGCAAATGGTTACCCAAGACAAATGGGTCCTGAACATAGTGTCCCAAGGCTACAGGTTCCATTTTCATACTCTACCAAGGTCAAAAGGTATGCCAGACCTGCCACACAATCAATGGGCAGAGGCACAAAAACAAATTACAGCCCTCATGGACATGAGGGCCATTCAGCGAGTACCACAACAAGAGCAGGGGCAAGGATTTTACTCCAGACTTTTCCTAGTACCTAGAAAGGACAAAACCTGGAGACCAATACTGGACCTGTCTATACTAAATACGTTTCTGGAAGTTCCAAAATTCAAGATGTTGACTCTACAGCAGCTACTGCCTATGTTGGGCAAGAAGGCTTGGCTCGTAACTTTGGACCTAAAAGAGGCATACCTGCATGTCCCAATCAGGCACTCTTGCAGAAGATAGCTCAGATTCATAGCTGGCTCAATGCATTAACAATTCTCTGCACTGCCCTTTGGCTTATCTACTGCGCCCAGGGTCTTCACAAAATGCCTGGCACCAGTAATTGAGTTTTGCAGACAAAAAGGAATTCAAATATATCCCTACTTGGACAACTTCCTAATTCAAGCAGAGAACAAAGACATTCTTCTAAAGCATCTGGCGTTTGTAAAAAGATTACTAATTGGCTTAGGGTACACAGTAAAAGAAATCAAAACTAGTGCCCTCTCAAGAGATAATATTCCTGGGTGCAAGCTTAAATACAACTGCCTAGATGGCTTATCTCATGCCAGACAAGCAAAAGCAACTGACTACTTACTTCAAGAAATTGGCAACAAAAACCCACTTATCTGCAAGGAAAATCCTGCAGGCCTTGGGTTTCATGGCATCCTGCATTCTACTAATTCCACATGCCAGACTGCATATGAGGAAACTACAGTGGTATCTAGAAAGTGTTCGGACTCAGCATTGCCACAGCCTGGAGACAGTAATTGCACTCATTCCCTGCCTGCAACAGGAGTTTCGATGGTGGGCAGAAGCCTGTCACCACAAGGGTATTCCATTCAGTTTACTCACAGCCAGACAGACACCGACAACGGATGCATCAGATTATGCCTGGGGGGCCCATATAGCAGGAAAATGTATTCAGGGCACATGGCCTGCAAACCAGATGCATCTTCACATCAATCAAAAAGAGATGCTAGCTGTTCAAAATGCCCTGACAGCTTTCAAGGACCTGCTTCATCCAGGACAGTTACTGATAAAGACAGACCACACTACGGTCATGTGGTACATAAACAAGCAGGGAGGTACACATTCCTACCCCCACTGCAGACAAGCAATGACCTTATGGGACACAGCATTGGCTTTACAAGTTCACCTGCAAGCACAATTCTGCCAGGAAAAACAAATACTCTGGCAGACGAACTAAGCAGAAACCTCATGGATCCCAACGAATGAAAACTGGATCCACAAGTCTTCAGCATGATAATAAGGAAATGGGGATGCCCAGGCATAGATCTATTTGCCTCCCCTCACAACTGCCAATTGCAGAGATTTTGCACAAGGATTTATCACAAGCAAGCATGGAAATTGGACGCCTTATCATTCAGCTGGAAAAATCTAACAGTATATGCTTTTCCCCCACTGCCTCTCCTTCCCAGGGTACTCCTAAAGGTCAGACAAGAGAAGCCAAAAATGATACTGATTGCACCAGACTGGCCACGCCAGCACTGGTACCCAATCCTAAAGAGCTTGTCTCAAGGTCCAGCATGGATATTGTCTCAAACTTCTCACTTGCTGACCCAACAAAACAATTGGATCGTGCACAGCCAACTCAGGACCTTAAATGTGGCAGCATGGCGGATAATGTAGACATTCAGAACACCCCTCTTTCAAAAGCTGTTATGGATGTTATCTTGGAGGCCAGGCCCAGTACCCGAAAATCTTATGCAGAAAAATGGAAGAGATTCTGTGCTTGGAACCAGGAACAAGGCATTGACACATGTGTACCAAATATCCCTCAGATTTTACAATACCTAACTGAAATGCTGAACAAAGAAAGGCCTTTCTTTCTCATCAATTAAGATTTATGCCTCTGCCATTTCAGCCCATTACAATATGGAACCACCTATCTTTTCTCATCCTTTAATAAGGCAAGTACCTCAGAGGGGCCAAAAACATTAGGCCTCCAAGGAGAGCACCAATTCCATCCTGGGACCTCAATTATGTTTTGGAAAAACTCACACTTCCTCCTTTCGAGCCAGCATCAACAGCAGATATAAAATTCTTATCCTGGAAAACAGCTCTGCTCCTAGCATTAACCTCTGCAAGGTGAGTCTCGGAGTTACAAGCACTCATGGCTGTGGAACCTTTCATCATTTTTCATCCAGACAGGGTTTCTCTGAGGATAAACCCTACATTTATGCCTAAGGTGGTGTCCAGTGTGGCCCTCAACCAAAACATTCACTTGCCTACCTTTTATCCAAATCCACAGAATAAGGATGAGAAAATTCTGCATTCTTTGGACATACACAGGCAGTTACGCTTCTACTTGGGCAGAACTAAAGCTCTCGGAAAGACTGAGCAACTTTTAGTGTCATAGTGTCATATGCTGCAGGATCACAAGGAAAGGGTATCTCAAAACAGACTATTTCCAAATGGATAGGCCATTGCATCCGTTTCTGCTCTTTTCAACATGGCAAATCAGTGCCTAAGAGCATTAGGCCTCATTCCACCAGAGCAGCAGCCACTTCAGCAGACTTCCTCAGAGGAGTACCAACCAAAGATATCTTAGAGGCTGCAACTTGGAGTTCAGTGCACACCTTCACAAAGCACTACCACTTACCTGTTTACTCTAAGTCGAGAGCAGGCTTTGCCACTGCAGTTTTGCAGGGCCTCATAGCCTATCCTAAGCCTATCCTAATCCTACTTAACCGAGCCACCCATCCTCAGCTTTGGTATTCTACCCAAGAGTAATGACTGCAACAGTGAAACACGATGAACATAGTACAGTTGTGTACACTTACCATAAATGTAGATGTTCGAGTGTATTCACTGTTGCAGTCCAGGTTACCCACCCGCCATCCCCCTTTTCTTTGCTGGGACTTATCTGCACTTCTCTATCCTATACAACCTTTTTGGTGTATTTGCTTGTAGATGAAGGAAATGTTGTTTTTGTGCATGCATTTTTATTGGCATATTTTTCAGCCTACCAATTTGGGGGCACCTGACATCTGGGGCAAGAAAAACTGAAGAAAATGACGTCGGCTGCATCTTTTATACCTCTGACGTCAGGGAAGAGGTGACAGCAACCGACGCCGGACCTAGACTTTGGAATTCTGGCCGACTGAGGATAGCCTGCCAGCAGGATAACCCAAAAGTAATGACTGCAACAGTGAATACACTCGAACATCTACATTTATGGTAGGTACACAACTGTACTTTTCTGCTACTTGCACCATGGTAAACCTGTGCCCAAGGGGATCAGATCCCATTCCACCGGGGCTGCGTCTACTTCTGCAGCCTTTCTCAGAGGGGTTCCTACCAGAGACATTCTAGAAGCTGCTACTTGGAGCACAGTTCATAGCTTCACAAAGCATTACCATTTACCTCTCTTCTCTAAATCCAGAGCTGGCTTTGCCACTGCAGTCCTGCAGGATCTTATATCTGCTCCTAATGCTGTTTAATTCCATCCTCCCATCCATAGCTTTGGGATTCTACCCAAATGTAATAACTGCAACAGTGAAACACGAAGAACATAGTACAGTTGTGTACACTTAACATAAATGTAGATGTTCGAGTGTATTCACTGTTGCAGTCCGGGTTACCCACCCACCAGCCCTTCTTTCTTCTCTATTATTATACCTCTTCTTTCCTTCACTATGCTCAAAAGCCTTTGTGGTGTATTTGCTTTTAGTTGAAGGTAATTTTTTTTGTGTTCTAATGTATATATATATATATTTTTTTTTTGCTCCCCATTGGGGGGGGCACCTGACATCTGGGGCAAGAAAAACTGATTAAAATGGCATTGGCTGCATGTTTTATACCCCTGACGACCTGACATCATGGAAGAGGAGACAGCACCCAACACAGGACCCAAGACTTTGTTATTCAGGCCGACTGAGGGCAACCTGCCAGCAGATTACCCATATATAATGACTGTAACAGTGAATACACTCGAACATCTACATTTATGGTAAGTGTACACAACTGTACTTTATGGAGGAGCAAGGCATTACAGGGTTGTAAAATGTTGGGAAGTCTCATGTCTGGATCACAAAATCAGACGGATATGATCCAAGCTGGGCTCTCAAAGACATATATGCTATACCTGACAGACTAGAATAAAAGGATCTGTTGTTATGGTAAGTGCATAACTTTTTTTTTGCACCCAACTATACTTTTTTACTGTATTATTTGCTTTGTGAGGACTTTCTCTTTCTTGAGTGCTGATTACCCTTCTACTGTCCTATTGTGTATTGATGGCTCCTCCATACTGCGGCTAAAGAGAGGCAGGTATGTATTTGTATATCCTTTGCTTCCTTTATTGTTTATCCTGATTACAAGAGTATGATGTCCTTCAAGGATGCATCTGCAGTCCTAACAAATGGGTTGTCCTGGCCTCAGGCAGCCCTTCGGTCGGCCGGATTCCAAAGTCTGGGTCTGGCCTCGGCTGGTGTCGCACTTCACCCGACGTCATAGCTGCAGTTCTTCGGGTATAAAGGCATCAGCCGACGCCATTTTCCTCAGTCTTTCTTGCCGCGTGGCGCCCGAAGCAGAAGCTGTTCGCAAGTGCCGGTCGGTCAGATCCAGAGATTACTACTACCGAAGACTTCTAAAAGCTAAGTACCCGTTGGGGACTCTTTCTTGCCTCAGCCGATGTCAGAAAAAGTGAATAACTGTTTAACTTGTGGGAAACAAATACCTCATAAAGACTTCCACTCTTACTGCCTACCTTGTTTAGGCCCAGACCACGACGTAGCAGCTTGTTTAGCCTGTGCTTCCTTCAACCGACGGACGCTTAGACGTCGGTCGGAGTTTGCAGAGGAGTTTTTCGCCCGCTTTTGCTTATATCATGCCGTCGGAGACTCCGACTTCACATTTAGCTAAAAAGCGTAAGGAAAAGGACCGACACTCGCGGTCCGCGGTTTTGGCCGAAACCACGGTTAAGCCAACCACGAGTGTCTCGGTTTCGGCTGAAACCGAGTCTGCGGTTCTTCCTTCGGCCGAAAGCATGCCTCCTACTACCGAGGCCTCTTCCAGCATGACTGAATCTGCCACTGAAATTCCACCTGCTCTTACAGTTTCTCAGGATTTATCAGACACTATTCCCCTAGATGTATCTACTCCTGCACGTGGAGCTGCTAGCCCCCCTGCATCCATGTCAATTAAAGCCTTTGCCAGGGCTAAAGCAGCTAAATCTTCCAAGGCCGTGCCTACTAAAGCCCCCTCTCACAGGCCTAGCTCTAGTACTCAAATGCTTAGTCTAGCAGAGAATCTCATTTCTTTGATCAGGGGATCCCAGTCTCACCCTGATAGGGCCTCTCAACCCCCTCCAGAGAAGAGACCTAGAGCAGAACCCCCTGAGCCAGTTTCTACTGATTATTCCTCAGATGAATCCGAAAATACAAACCCCCCTGAGGGCCCTTATTCTCCATATGAGGACTCTGATGCAGAGGACTCCATTCCTTCTGCCTCTCCTCCTGAGGAATTTTCTTTTGGGGAAACCTTGCATGCTATGAGGGAACAATTTCAATGGCAGGGCCAGGATTTCTCAGACTCTAGGAAAAGGCTTAGGACTTTTTTGCATTTGCCACAGCATAGGCCTTTAGCCATTCCTCCAGTACTTACAGTTGTGGATGATGCATTTAATGATGCTTGTACTGCTCCTGATTCACTCCCTCCGGCCCCTGCTAAGCCCGACAGATACTACAGGGTTCCGGACACACATAATCACTTATATAAGGCTCCTTTGCAGATCCTGAAACTATTTCACAGGGCCCCAAGGCTGTAGCAGCTACCTCTGCCAAAACCCACTCCCTCTGAAAGGGAATCTAGGGCCTTGGAGATGGGGTAAAAAAGTTTATACTTCTGCTACTCTTTCGGCTAGGGCCTTAAACTGTCAATTCCACATGATTCAGTATCAGGAATTTATGTTAGATCAGTTACTAAAAAGCTGTCCTCACCTGAACCTTTAGACAGAAAGTCACTTCAGGAAATGGTACATAACATACAGCAGGTCAGTAATCATTCCTTAAAATGCGGCTATGATGCACTGGAGGCCTCCTTTAGATCTGCTATGGCTGGTACAGTGATCAGAAGGCATGCATGGTTAAAAGAGCAGTCCTTACCAGACCATGTAAAATCAAAGCTCCTAGATGCTCCCATGGATAAACACAATTTGTTTGGCTCTCCTGCACAGCAAGTGCTGAAGAAGGTGGAAGAGAAAGCAAAATCTGTCCAGACAGTCAAGGATTTCTTACAGGTCCAGCCTCCGAGATTTAGTAGGAACTGGCCTTCCAAGAATTGGTCCTTTCCAGACACCAACAGAGCACAGAGAGGCAGGAATAGGCGCACAAGAGGCAGAGGTCAATCCAGAGGTGCCTACAGGGGACGTCAGTGGCAGCCTAACAACCAGCGAAGTACTGCTGCAGACCCAGCCACTACCACTTCCACAGGACAATCACAGTGACTTGGCTCTGAAGCCGCCTACCAGGGAACAACTAGAAGCACCCTTAGGCGGAAAGCTAGCCTTATTTTCAGTAAACTGGCATTGCATTACAGGAGACAAATGGATTTTACAGACAATAGACAAAGGTTACAGGTTTCACTTCCATGCTCTACCAAGGAAGAGAGGAATGCCAAACCTACCTCCAAATCAAAAGACAAACGCTCTAGAACAAATAGACAACTTAAAAAGGATGAGAGCTATAGAAAAGGTACCATCTATGGAACAAGGGCAAGGATTTTACTCCAGACTTTTCCTGGTGCCAAGGAAGGAAAATCAATGGAGACCTATTCTAGACCTGTCCGCTCTGAACACATACCCCATTGTCCCAAAATTCAAAATGCTGACTCTACAGCAGCTTCTTCCCATGCTGGGCAAGGAGTCTTGGCTGGTAACTCTAGATCTCAAGGAGGCATACCTGCACGTCCCCATACGACCAAATTGCAGAAGATACCTCAGATTTCTTGCAGGATCAGAGCATTATCAATTCTCAGCATTGCCTTTTGGCTTATCTACTGCCCAGAGTATTCACGAAATGCCTGGCATCAGTAATTGCTCATTGCAGGCTTCAGGGAATTCAAATTTACCCTTACCTGGACGATTGCCTGTTACAAGCGGACAACAAAACAAATTAACAAAAGACTTGAAAAGGGTCATTCATCTACTGCAAGCCTTGGGATACACAGTCAATATAAAAAAGTCAAGGCTGTTGCCATCCCAAAGGATAACCTTCTTGGGTGCAGAACTGGACACATCAAATCAAATGGCATCCCTCACAGCAGAAAAACAAAAGCACCTTCCACTCTACTTCATGGCATTAACAACGCAGAACCAGCTCACAGCAAGGAAAGTCCTGCAAGCCCTGGGTTACATGGCATCCTGCATAATATTGATCCCACATGCCAGACTGCATATGAGGAAGTTGCAATGGTACCTCAGGAATTTATGGTCTCAGCACAAGCACAGCCTAGAAACCCAAATTCCAATAATTCCATGCTTGAAGCAAGAATTCCGATGGTGGGCTCAGGCCTGTCAATTGAACAAAGGACTGCCCTTCCACAGCCCTCAACCAAGCCAGACTATCACCACAGACGCCTCAGACCTCGGTTGGGGTGCACACATGCTGGACAAGTGCATACAAGGCTTATGGACTCAAGACCAGCTAAACCTACACATAAACCAAAAAGAGATGCTGGCAGTAAAACTGGCAATTCAAGCATTCAGACCGTTTCTCCAACAGGGGCAATTGCTGATAAGGACGGACAACACCACAGTTATGTGGTATATCAACAAACAGGGAGGCACACATTCATATCCTCTATGCCGGATGACAATGGATCTCTGGAATGTGGCCCTAAGCCTAAACATACAGCTCAAGGCAATATTTGTGCCAGGAAAAGAAAACATACTAGCAGACATCTTAAGCAGGACTACCACAGATGCCCACGAATGGATGCTGCATCCAGACATCTTCAAATCCATCACAAGGAAATGCGGACTACCAGAAATAGACTTATTCGCATCCCCACACAATCACCAATTGAAAAAAATCTGCACAAGGACATACCACCCACTTGCTTGGAAGGTGGACTCCCTATCTTTCAGTTGGAAAAACCTGACAGCATATGCATTCCCACCTCTTCCTTTGATGCACAAGGTGCTATTGAAGATCAAAGAAGACCACCCAAGGATCATCCTGATAGCTCCAGACTGGCCGAGACAGCACTGGTACCCACTACTGAGGAGTATGTCTCAGGAACTCGCATGGCCTCTACCCCTGGTTCCTTTACTGCTAACACAGAACAATTTCAAAGCCCTGCATCCGAACCTGAAAACACTGCAGCTAGCTGCTTGGAGCATTGCATAAGACAAAATAACCCAGATTTATCTCAAAGGCATTATCTTGGAAGCTCGCAGACCCTCAACAAGAAAAACTTACTCAGCAAAATGGAAAAGATTTCTCTTTTGGAGTGCAGCAAAAGGGCAAAATGTAGCACTGGTAAACATAGCTAACATCCTGGAATACTTAGCAGAATTTTTCCACAATGGCCTGTCTTACTCTTCCATTAAGATTCATGCGTCAGCTATTTCAGCAGAATACAACATGGATCCTCCAGTCTTCTCTCATCCTCTACTCAGGCAGTTTCTGAGAGGAATCAAAAATGTAAAGCCACCAAGGAAGCCACCATTGCTTACATGGGACTTGAACTTTGTGCTAGAAAAGTTGACACTTCCCCCTTTTGAACCAGCAGCAACAGCAGAATTACAGTACTTATCATGGAAAACTGCTTTCCTGCTTGCAATCACTTCAGCAAGAAGGGTTTTTGAACTACAGGCATTAATGGTAGTGCAACCCTTCCTTATCTTCCATCAGGATAGAGTGTCCATGAGAACTAATCCTACCTTTATGCCAAAGGTGGTCTCCAGGGTATCTTTAAACCAAGCAATCCACCTACCTACATTCTTCCCCAACCCACAGAACAGGGGAGAAAGACTGCTGCATACCTTGGATGTGCATAGGCAATTGCGCTACTACCTGGACAGAACCAAGAACAATAGAAAAACTGACCAGCTTCTGGTAGCATATGCCACAGGAATGGAAGGAAAAGCAATTTCAAAACAGACAATCTCTAAATGGATAGGAAATTGCATTAGATTTTGTTATTCTTATCATGGAAAGGCAACTCCAGAAAATATCAGACCTCACTCCACAAGGGCTACAGCCACTACTACAGCTTTTTACGAGGAGTGGCTACAAAAGACATTTTAGAGGCTGCTACTTGGAGCTCCGTGCATACATTTGCCAAGCATTATAATCTACCCTTATACTCCAGATCCCGAGCAGGTTTTGCCACTGCTGTGTTGCAAGGGATCTTAACTACACCATAATCTTGTTAGGGCCTCCTCCCCAGTTTGGCTATGGTATTCTACCCATTTGTTAGGACTGCAGATGCATCCTTGAAGGACATAGTACAGTTTTGTACCTACCATAAATGTAGATGTCCGAGAGGTATGCATCTGCAGTCAGGATTACCCACCCTCCTTCCCCTCTGTGGTACTCCTAGGGTATTTGCCCATCTTGTAGCTAGCTGGGGGAATCTATTATGGTGTATTTGTTTGTATATATGTACATACATGTTTATTTCTATTTGCTCTCTGTTGTTTGGAAACATTTGCATTTATCCAAATTTAGCCTTCCTAGAGGGCATCTGGCATCTGGGGCAAGAAACACTGAGGAAAATGGCGTCGGCTGATGCCTTTATACCCGAAGAACTGCAGCTATGATGTCGGGTGAAGTGCAACACCAGCCGAGGCCAGACCCAGACTTTGGAATCCGGCCGACCGAAGGGCTGCCTGAGGCCAGGACAACCCATTTGTTAGGACTGCAGATGCATACCTCTCGGACATCTACATTTATGGTAGGTACAAAACTGTACTTTTTGTGTGGTTGACCACAGCCACACACCAATTGATATAGTAAGAAACTGTGTTCTTCAGCAAACGGCTTGAAACTGCAGTGGCAGCAGCACAAGTGCACACTAATGTTTATGGTAATTGTGCATTTATCAGAGCACGTGCAGTAGAGGTGGGGTAAATGTCACTGTGGCCATATGTTAACGTGAATGTCAAGTTTTCAAAAGTCAGTTGTGTGACTAGTGTTTGCTGTAATCTGTGTGTATATATGTCTACACATGCACGTATGTGTGTGTGTGTGTGTGTGTGTATATTTTTTTCATGAAAATGTTAAAGGGTCGCCTACATTTGTTGAGGTGATGTGCAAAATGTTAGTGTGAGGATATAATTTCTGTTTATTTTGTTGTGCAGGTATATTAAGTAGGAAGTTCTTGTTTTCCTGGTGGTTAACCTTTCCATTTTCTTTTGGCTAAACGTTTTCCTTGTTTAGGGTTTATCATCTAGGAAGCCTAACGTGTTCCTGCTTAAAAATCCCATCTTAATGCTTTTTGTTTGTTTAAAAGCAAGCCTTACCTTGAAGGACACAACATCATCTTGCTTGCAATCACTTCTTTAGATTAAAACAAAGCATTTTTAATCCAAATGGAGATTGAGCATTAAAATGTAAAATTCCCACAGTACAAGGAAGTCCAGCGTGAATTCTCTTGTATCCATTTTTTGTAGGGTACAACCATTGCACATTATTGATGTTGTTTTGGGGGCTCATGGAAACTAATGGTCGTTTTCAAGAATGATAAGCCTCCGTTTAATTTTTTTCTTTTCATTGTTTTCTCTTGATATTTTAAAACAGATATGCACATGTGTGAGGGGAAAAGTATTAATTTTCAAACAGTTATAAAGCAGTAATTTTTTTGTGAAACTAAGTGATTGCAATTAAAACTTTAGCTAAGAAGCAAATCTCTCTGAGAATGATCTCAGCATGTTCCAAGCAGTGCAAACTGACTGAAACAAGGTGTGGTAAGGTATTTGTGTGGCTCTTGTGTGTACCGTAGCAATTTTAAAACTTAATGCTCTATCTCCATTTGGATTAAAAAGGCTTTATTTTATACTAAACAAGTAAATGCATGGGGAAAGATGTCCCTTGCTTCAAGGTAAGCTTTTTTTTTTTTTAAGAGACAAAAAGTATTAGACATGATCTTTAAGTGAACAGTTTGTTACCCCTTTTGTAGCCCTGATGAGTAGTGCGCCTGTAGTGCCAGATCTGTGAGCTGTACATACTTCCATCCATGGGTCTATCCCATGCTTACCACATACACACTGCTTGATGAGTTCTTGTGCTGCTTGATGGAACAAGCAAACCCTTATGGGTGTCAACCATGCACAGGACTGAGCTGTCTTTCCTCCCACCATGATGGGTGAGGTAGTATTCTCCTCTCCGCATCTTCAGCACCCAGGTTACTGATCTGTTGTAGGCTGAATTGGTCACAATCTGGGTTTTATTACCTGTGTGCCACAGACGTGGGCTTGTGCAAAAGCTTTTTGGGTTTGTGCAGTTCATGTGCCTTAGGTTAATTTCAGAGCTGCATTGTAGTTGTTTGAAAGCGATAGTGAATGTACTATGGTTGAATTGTATTGCAGGACTGCTTACTGTTGGTTATAAGATACAGATGTTTGATGTCTAAGCTTTTTTGCATGCTTTCTTGAAAGGTGATAGTTGTAGTCCTTTAACTCCAGACGTTTAATGTCCTTTTTCGTAGCAGCTGCTACAGTTTATGCCACACATGGAGTACTAAAATGTTTCAGTTCAGACCAGAAATGCAATGCCCACATTAATTTCTTAATGCAAGTAATGCACTGAAGACCAGATCATTCTCCATAACATTTTGTCCCCAGGGCACTGCCCACCTCACCCCACTCTAGCTACCCTTCTGCATACTATGGTTATACACAGACCGCTTTAATCCCGTACTTAAGGCAGCATTATCAGAAAAATGCAGGTTGTCTGGTCTCAGGATAAAAACGTTCAAAATGGATGATTATTTGTATTGTACTTTTTCATTACAGGTGTTTAACTGGACTGGTGAGGGTGGGTGCAGTCTTTCAGGTCAGCAGTTTCTAATAGCTGCTTGCAAAGAGATTTCAGCCAGGATGGGAAAGGGACTTCCTTTTACAATTTTTCTGAAGATTAAAAAAATGCTACTGGTTGTTCTGTAGGCACTTCATGGGCCGTGGTTCAATTGCTAGGACTGAGGGTGTACTTTTGGTACTCCAGTAGAAGTAGATGTTTGTGTAATGGGATCACTGCCATAAGATATGTTCCCACCCTATGTTCCCAAGCACTGTTCAACCTTGCATGTTTGGTGGCATTTTCATGGTTTGTTCTGTACCAAATATAGACTTTGTGCTTATGCTGTTTGTTATTTGCATTAGTTTAATGTTAATGGTTTATAAACAATCTGGTTTTATGCAGATAATTTTGATTATCCAAGAATGTCACTTTGGCTCCGGTAACTACCAGAACATAGGTATAAACAGGCAACTGTACTGAAATGCACTCTTTTCTTAATGTGATGCTTTGTTTTGCACATATTTTAGATGTTCTTCGTGTTTCACTGTTGCAGTCATCACACTTGGGTTATCTGCCTGCAGGTAGCCCTCAGTCGGCCCGAGTACCAGAGTCTTAGTAGTTCTGCGTTGGATGCTGTCGCTTCTTCCTTGACGTCAGGTCGTCAGGGGTATAAAACAGGCAGCCAACACCATTACATCAGTCTTTCTTGCCGAGGAGGAGCCCGAAGCAGAAGCAGTTCGCAAGTGCTGGTCGGCTGCTACCTGAAATTTTCTTTTTGAGTTTATAATCCTGAAGTCTTCTAAAGCTAAGTACCCCTTTGGGGATCCTTTTTTTCTTGCTCTAATGTCTGAAAAAGTTAACAATTGTTTTGCCTGTGGAAAACAAATACCTCACAGAGATTTTCATTCTTATTGCGTCACCTGTTTAGGCCCAGACCACAACGTCCCTCGCTGTCAGTTTTGTGCTTTGTTTAACGCCCGAACCATTCGTCGTCGGGCTATCTTTGTAGCTAAATTCTTTCACTGTCATTCTCCATATTCTGAAATGGCTTCGATAAGCCATCCCACTACCGATCTTCCAAAAAAACCATAAAGATAAAGACAGACCGCATAGGTCCAAAACTGTCGACGACGCTTCCGTTAATCTAGTTGCAAGTCTGCCGGTACTCAGTGAGGTGCTTTTGCAGCCCCTTATGCCCGCTTTTGTGGATTTGCAGGCCTCTGCAGATCCATTAGGAGTCGGTATGCCCAGAGATGCTTCTTCGACTATGAAACCTGCGGATGTCTCTACCTTGGATGCAGGCATCGGCTTCTGAGGGTGTATTCCATCCTACCGATGTTAGAATCAAACCGAGGCTTAGGCCCAGAGTATGCACTATGCCTAGAAAATGATGACCAAAGCGCATGCTCAAGCTCCCATGCCACAAAAACAAATGCTTAGGATGGCTGAAGACCTTATTACCCTAATTAGGGGAAGCCAGCCTTCCCCTGCCAAGAGACAAAGAATTGAGTTTCTTTCTGATTCTACAGACCAGGAGTCAGATGACTCTGACCCTTCTGATTATCAGGACATGACCTTATCCCCTTATGAGGATTCAGATGCAGATGAATCCATTCTTTCTGCCTCCCCTCCAGAGGATTTTTCTTTTGGTGAAACTCTGCCTACTTTGAGA
The DNA here is from genome assembly GCF_019279795.1 of Protopterus annectens. Lineage (NCBI taxonomy): Eukaryota > Metazoa > Chordata > Ceratodontiformes > Protopteridae > Protopterus > Protopterus annectens. Next base: position 1,143,080,230 of record NC_056746.1, read on the forward strand.
GCATTTCCACTGGGAATGCCAAGACAACCCTCAGTCCAAAAAGAGACTCAGAATTTTTAGAGTTGCCTCAGCACAGGCCTCTAGCTATACCCCCCTGTCCTGGATGTTGCCCTGCCCCTAGGAAACCTGACAGGTACTACAGAGTACCTGATTCCCACAAGTTTATCTTCAAGAATCCTACTGCTGATCCAGAGACCATTTCCCAGGGATCTAAAGGTATTAAGGCTACTACAGCCAAAAATCCTACCCCTTCGGACAGGGATTCCAGAGCTTTAGACAGATGGGGAAAGAAGGTATATACCTCTGCAGCTCTTGCCATCAGGGCATTGAATTGCCAGTTTCACATGTTGAAGTACCAGCAACATATTATGGAACTAATTAAACAAAAAGTGGTATTTCCAGATTGTGCAGGAAATAAAGATTTACAAGAGCTAATGCATTCTGCAAACCAAGTTAGTAAGCATACTTACAGTGTGGCTTGGATGCCCTGGAAGCATCCTGCAGGGCTGCAGTCACTGGTTCTGTACTGAGAAGGCATGCTTGGCTGAAGGAACAAACCTTGTCAGATCATGTCAAATCCAAATTACTAGACGCTCCTTTAAATAAGGACTGTTTGTTTGGCACCAAAGCAGAAGAAGTTCTTAAAAAGGTGGAAGAAAAAGCTAAATCTATGCAAAGTGTTAAAGAATTCTTACAAGTGCAGCCACCTAGATTCAGTAGGCATTGGCCTTCAAAAACTGGTCCTTTCCAGCCCCTTCCAGGCCTTCCTGGACAAGACCCAGGGGAAACAGACCACCCACACTACAGTCTCAGGGTATGCAGAGATCTAAGCAATGGAGTGTCCCCACCCCAAAAAAAGGAAGTGGTAAGCCGCCCCCCAATGGAAAAAATTCACAGTGACTTCTCATTTCAGCTTCCCAGCCCTGCCCAACTGCTTGTGCCCCTAGGAGGAAACTTGCCCTTCTCGTAAAAAACTGGATGTCCATTACTCAGGGCCGATGGGTCCTCCGCATTATATCCCAGGGGTACAAATTCTACTTCCATTCACTACCAACCTCAAGTGGGCAGAGGCTCAAAAGTAAGTAATTGCCCTGCTTAATATCAGAGCTATTCAACCTGTTCCAGTAGAACAAAGGGGTCAGGGTTTCTACTCAAGACTTTTCCTGGTGCCCAGAAAAGAGGGCTGTTGACACCTAAGCCTAGATCTTTCAATTCTCAACACCTTTCTGGTGGTCCCAAAACTCAAGATGCTTGCTCTGCAACAGCTTCTCCCTATGTTAGCCAAGGATACCTGGTTAGTCACTCTAGACTTAAAAGAAGCTTATCTGCACCCCCCCCCCCATAAGGGAGTCATGCAGGAAATATCTACGTTTCAGGGCAGGCTCTATGCGGTATCAGTTTTCTGCACTTCCCTTTGGCTTATCTACTGCGCCCGGGGTATTCACAAAGTGCCTGGCTCCAGTCATTGCATACTGCATGCATAGAAATATCCAAATATTCCCATACTTGGACGACTGCCTGATTCAGGCGGACAGTCAGGCATTGCTACTTCAGTACTTTGACAGTCCCAGTGTCTTGAGACGAAACTCACCAAAAAAATGGCAATTCAGCAGCTGAAAAGTGTGTATGAAAGCCAGTGGAACAAATGAAACAAATGCCTTCAAAAACCAGCGATATCCACAGCCAAACTCTCAGCAGTTAGATAAACTTTAAAAAAGAAGAGCACTTATGTGCCCCCTATGCATCCGATTATTTCAATTTATGACAAATCCGTAACACAACACGTATATAGACTACAAAATCATATTGGTGGTAAAAAGATTAATTATAATTTATCTTTGGAAGAACAAAAAGTCCTTACTGACTTAAGAAATGATGACAGCATTAGAATAATGAAACCCGACAAAGGGGGGTGGTATTGTCTTTTTTGACAGTATGGTATATTCTTCAAAAATATATGATTTATTACACTTGTCGAGAAATTATGAAATTGTATCTTTGAATGAGATTAATATTGCTTACAATAGGACTGACTTACATATAGAATAATTCCTATTAGATAACAGAATCACTATAGACACTTATAATTTTATTAAAGTGGAACATCCCAAGTTAGCTTCTATACTGGGAATCCCTAAAGTCCATAAAGATACAGTAGACCCCCCATTTAGACCTATTATTTTGGGTAGTCATTCTGAAACCTTCCCTATGGGTTCAGTTATAGACTTTCACTGGAAACATATTTACAACAAAATTCCACATATGATGAAATATTCATGGGAATTTTTGAAGAAATATCCTACATATTTGAGAAGTAATAATTTGTTATTTGTAACCATAGATGCTGTAGACCTTTTCTGTTGTATCCCTAACATTGATGGATTAGAGGCATTTGCTAACAGCATACATAAATATGCAGACCTTGAATGCGACAAAGCATGCTTATTAATGGACATGATTGTCCTTGAACATAATTACATTCAATTCGAGGATGAATTCTTTAGACAAACCAGGGGCGTTGCTATGGGAGCAGCATGTGCTCCCATCTTCGCTAACCTGGTTATGTTAGACTGGGAAGAGACTAAGGTGTTAAAGAGCCAGTTTATGCAATATATTAAATATTATTCACGTTATTTAGATGATATGTATATATATATATATATATTATGGGAAGGGAGTTCGGACAGGTTGGACCAGTTTTTAATATATCTCAATCAGAGTAGCAATTATTTAAAATTCACTTCGTATAGCAATGATTTTGGTGTACCCTACTTAGACACATGTGTTTCTAAAATGGGATCTGGGCTTAAGTCAAGAATTTATAGAAAAAATACCTTTTCCAACAGTTATTTAGAATTTTCCAGTTATCCCAGGAACAGGTTTATCAACATTTATAAAGGACAGATCATACGTGCCATCCGAATGACTTCTGTATACAAAGACATGATAGAGGAGGTGGCACATATCATGACTATGTTCCAGGAAAGAGGGTATGATGACAAGATGATGGCTAGGGTCAGTCAGCAAACTATTCAAGGATGGACATTTAAATACAAACCATTGTTGGGCTTATATTATGCATCAGGGTTGACTGATGAGCCACCAGTACATTCCCTAGAAGATAGTCCATCATATGGGAAATATTGTGTGTTGGAATATGGACAATATATAGGTAAAGTTAAGAACATCTTGACTACCAATTGGAATATCATTGCTATTGATAAGGAATTGGTTAGTATTTTAGGGACTGGACCCAGATTTGTGTATAAGATGGGGTACAACATAAAGAAATATTTAGAGAAAAGGAATTTAAAACCAATATCTTATGACTCTTATACTAAAAAATGTGGTAGTTGTAAACAGTGCAGTCACATTCTTCAGGAAAAAAGTATAACATTGGAAAATATAAATAGTACAAAATAATATTCAAACAAGGTAATTGTTGCACTAAAATGATTGTATATATGGCTAAATGCATGGCATGCTCAGGATTTTATATAGGAAAAACTGAGAGGAACTTTAATAAACGGATATATTCTCATTTATATATTATCAGGACAAAAGATGTAAAGAACGCTCTTTTTAGACATATCAAAAAATGTGGAGACAGGCACTATTTCAAGTTTGCTATTATTGACAGTGTTCAACTTGACATGGGGTGGACTTCAAGGGCCTGTTATCATACAAAGAGTATTGGTGGCAGGTTTTATTGGATGCTTCAACCCCACCAGGACTCAATGACGTTATTTCTATTAAACCTTTGCTAGCTATGGGTTGAATTTGGGTTTAGTGGCATATGCAACAGTTAATTTGTGATTATAAGACACAAACGGGCATACCAAATTTTATATTTATTTATATTTATATTCAAATATTCACATCATATTGATGGTACAACTTTGTTACAATATTTTTATAGACAGGTAGATTTAGGACAAGATATATATATTTTGGTCATCATATATTGATTTGTTGTTTAGATTCTTATAGTTTTTGTAGGACAGTTTGGATGGATATGTAATAATTTGTTCTGTATTACCCAGGCATTATACATACAAATATTTAATACTAAAATAATTTTAACGTTTAGATTTATATTTTATATTGTATATTATACATTGTGTTTGTTCACATTGTGATTAGCATAGATAGGATTTTTATAATAATAGGTTTTGCACTATATGTATTTTTAGGTGTCATATACCCTTAATATGAAGCATTGTGTATTTTGAATTTTGGCGCCAAAAAGTTTATTTAAGTGCTGAGAGGTTTGTTTCAACTTGTTCTGAAGAAGCTTGCCATTAAGCAAGTGAAAGCGCTTAACCTGTTGGATTATTCGGTGTTTTGTTTAATAAAATTACAGATTGGCTGAGGATACCATTGGTTTTTGAAGACATTTGTTTCATCTGTTCCACTGGCTTTCTAAAAGTTTATCTAACTGCTGAGAGTTTGGCTGTGGATATCGCTGGTTTTTGAAGGCATTTGTTTCATTTGTTCCACTGGCTTTCGTACACACTTTTCAGCTGCTGAATTGCCGTTTTTTTGGTGAGTTTCGTCTCAAGACACTGGGACTGTCAACGTTCTATGTGTTATTCTGTTCAGTAGTTGTTTGGAAAGTTGTTTTTGCTGGCTACTTCAGTACTTGGGATTTGTAAAAAGCCTTCTCACTTCATTGGGGTACACCATCAACGAAATTAAATCACAACTGGTGCCCAGTCAAAAGATTGTGTTCCTGGGAGCAAGCTTGGACACAACTTCCCATATGGCATTTCTCACTTCAGAAAAACAGGTCTGTCTGATACACTACTTCAGACAAATGGCCACCAGAACCCAGCTATCTGCAAGAAAAATACTGCAAGCCCTAGGGTTCATGGCCTCATGTATTCTGCTAATTCCACATGCAAGGCTGCATATAAGGAAATTTCAGTGGTACTTAAAAAGTCTTTAGTGCAAACATTCTCAGGACATGGAAACAGTCATTCCTGTCATACCTTGTCTAAGGGCAGAGTTCCTTTGGTGGGCAGAAGCATGCAACCACAACAAGGGACTGCATTTCACTCAACCCTTCGCCGCCCAAGCCCTGAAAACAGACGCATCAGACTATGCATGGGGGGCTCACATGGCAGGCAAATGCATTCAGGGCCACTGGATCCCAGGACAGATGTTCATCGTGTTACCCTGCTGCAGTCATCACACTTGGGTTATCCTGTCGTCAGGCGGTCCCGTAGTCGGCTGGATTTCCAAAGTCTTGGTCCGACATCGGTTGCTGTCACCTCATCCCTGACGTCAGTGCACCAGGTGTACGTATATTGCAACCGACGCCATTTTCTTCAGTCTGTCTTGCCGCGCGGTGCCCGAAGCAGAAGCAGTTCGCAAGTGCCGGTCGGCCGACTCCTGAGATTGTCGAATTCGAATTTCAGACCGAAGTCTTCTATAAAGCTAAGTACCCCATTGGGGAAGCTTTTCTTGCCTCAGACCGATGTCAGAAAAAGTTAACAATTGCATTTCTTGTGGGAAGTAAATACTTCATAAGGATTTTCATTCTTACTGCATACCTTGCCTAGGCCCTGATCACGACGTCACTTCTTGTCGATTTTGTGCTAGGTTTAATAAGCGTATTATTAAAAGACGATTTGATTTCGCACGACACTATTTTGGTAGAAAATTTAACTATAACATACCGTCGGAGCTACCGACTACCGGCGTGCACAAAAAGCGCAGGGATAAGGACCGACAGCCCAGGCCTAAGCCAGATTCCGGGGCCTCGATTGATCCGGTCTCCGGTTCTCCGGTTCTCAGTGAGGCTCCGACGCAGCCCCTGACTACCACAGTTCTGGAACCCGAGACCGCTACAGATATTTTGACAGAATGTAGTAGGCCGACGCAGCCTTTTACTTCAGGCCCTTCCGACGATTTACCTTCTAAGGACGTCGGTGCTTCTGAAACGCCATCGGTTTCTGAAGGCATTTTCAGACCGACGACTCTCACAGTCAAAACATTTTCTAAGTCGAAGACTCCTTCAAAATCTAAAAAGACTACACTTCAGTCTCCTGTTCAAGGCCCTATGCCTAAGAAACAGATGCTCAAAATGGCTGAAGATTTGATTTCTCTTATCAGGGGTTCACAGTCCCCTCCTGACAAAAGGCCTAGACAAGAGGAAGATTCTGCTTCCTCTGAGCAACTGTCTATTTCTTCGGATTCCTCTAAGGACCGAGACTATTCCCTCTCTCCTTATGAAGATTCTGATGCTGAGGACTCTATTCCCTCAGCTTTCCCTCCTGAAGACTACTCTTTTGGGGAAACTTTTTACACACTATGCGGGAACATTTTCACTGGAAAGGTCAGGACTACTCTGATTCCAAGAAAAGGCTCAGAGTTTCTTTTACTCCCCCAACACAGACCTCTAGCCATCCCACCTGTTTTGGACATTGTGGATGATGTCTATTTAGAATCCAGTTTCAACCCAGACTCTCTTCCTCCTGCTTTGGCTAAGCCTGACAGATACTACAGAGTACCTGATTCCCACAAATTTCTTTACAAAAGCCCAGTAGCTGACCCAGAGACTATCTTCCAGGGTCCCAAGGGGGCTAAGGCTTCGATGGCTAAAAACCCAGTACCTTCTGAGAGGGATTCCCGAGCACTAGACAGGTGGGGGGAAAAGGTTTACACCTCAGCCACATTAGCTATGAGAGCACTAAATTGTCAATTTCATATGCTTAAGTATCAGCAATTTCTAATCTCTCAGTTAAAACAAAAGATAACCTCCCTCCCCCAACAATCTGAATTGAAGGAAGTACAGGATTTGTTGCACGCCACTGAGCAGGTGGGCAAACATACCTTACAATGTGGGTTTGATTCTTTGGAGGCCTCCTGCAGAGCAGCTGTCACTGGATCAGTTATACGTAGGCATGCTTGGTTAAAGGAACAAAGTCTGCCTGATCATGTTAAAGCAAAACCATTAGATGCTCCCTTACAGCAGGATGTTCTTTTTGGAGTTAAAGCAGAAGAAGTTTTAAAGAAAATGGAAGATAAGGCAAAATCAGTGCAGACAGTCAAAGATTTCCTACAAGTACAACGCCCTCGCTTCAGCAGAAACTGGCCAACAAAAAATTGGTCCTTTCCCGCCACTGACAGACCTCAGAGGGGTAAATACAGGCGCCCAAGGGGCAGAGGACAACCACAAGCCCAGTATAAACCTCGCCAATGGGGCACTCCAACCCAGAAGGGAGGAGAAGACAGGTCTCAACCCACCAGAAGGCAAACTCAATGACTTGCACCTCAGCTGGCCAAGCAAAACTCTTTTGACAGCCCCCTTGGGGGGAAAACTAGCACTTTTTGCAGACAACTGGCACATGGTCACAAAGGACAAATGGGTCCTAGACATAATTTTACGAGAATACAGATTCCACTTTCACACCTTGCCAATGAAAAGAGGAATGCCAAACCTGCCACAAAATCAATGGGCAGAGGCACAAAAACAAATTACAGCTCTCATGGCCATGAGAGCCATTCAACGGGTACCGACTCGAGAGCAAGCCCAAGGATTTTACTCAAGGCTCTTTCTAGTACCCAGAAAGGACAATGCTTGGAGACCAATTCGGGACCTTTCAATTCTAAACACTTGCTTACAAGTTCCCAAATTCAAGATGCTAACACTACAGTAGCTACTAACCATGTTGGGCAAGGAAGCGTGGCTGGTAACGTTGGACTTCAAGGAGGCATACCTGCATGTCCCTATCAGACAAAGTTGCAGAAGATACCTCTGTTTCATTGCAGGTTCAACCCATTATCAATTCTCTGCACTGCCCTTTGGCTTATCTACTGCGCCCAGAGTTTTCACAAAATGCCTGGCACCAGTAATTGCATACTGCAGACAAAGAGGAATTCAAATATATCCATACCTGGATGACTGCCTCATCCAAGCAGAAAGAAAATATATTCTCTTTCATCATCTGGCTTTTGTGAAGCATCTACTAAATTGTCTGGGGTACACAGTAAACGAAAATAAGTCAAAACTAGTACCCTTACAAAAAATGACATTCCTGGGTGCCAGCCTGGACACAACGGCCCAGAAGGCTTATCTTACACCAGACAAGCAACTACAACTGATTCAATATTTCAAGACAATGGCAACAGAGACCCAATTAACTGCAAGAAAAATTCTGCAGGCTTTGGGCTTCATGGCATCTTGCATTCTGATAATACCATTTGCAAAACTGCATATGAGGAAGTTACAGTGGTACCTAAAAAGCATATGGTCTCAACACAGCCACACCTTGGACACAATGATATCTCTCATTCCCTGCCTTCAACAGGAATTTCTATGGTGGTCACAGGCATGTCACCTCAACAAGGGTCAGCCTTTCACCTTGCCAACCAGGCAAACTATCACAACAAATGCTTCAGACTATGCCTGGGGGGCACACATGGCAGGACAATGCATTCAAGGCCTATGGACTGCAGAACAAAGAAAACTGCACATAAATCAAAAAGAGATGCTAGCTGTACAGAAAGCTCTGACAGCCCTCAAGGATCTACTACATCCAGGACAACTTGCAATAAAGACGGATAACACCACAGTAATGTGGTACATAAACAAACAAGGGGGCACGCATTCCTACCCTCTTTGCAGGCAAGCAATGATCTTATGGAACACAGCTCTGGCCTACCAAGTCCAGTTACAAGCTCAATTCCTGCCAGAACAGAAAAACACATTGGCAGACGACCTAAGCAGAAACATCAAAGATCCCCACGAGTGGAAACTAGATCCACAAATATTTACAATGATAACTCAAAAATGGGGCCTTCCAAATATAGACCTGTTTGCCAGTCTTCAAAACTACCAACTGACAAAATTTTGTACAAGGACATTCCACCATCAAGCTTGGAAAGTGGACGCTCTCTCCTTCAGTTGGAAAAACCTGACAGCATATGCTTTTCCTCCATTACCTCTTTTCACAAAGGTTCTTTTGAAGGTCAAAAAGGAGAAACCACGACTGATTCTCATAGCCCCAGACTGGCCACGCCAGCACTGGTACCCGCTATTGAAGAATATGGCTCACAGCCCACCATGGATATTGCCTCAAATACCCCATTTGCTCACGCAACAAAACAAACAGATTCTACACAGCCAGCTCAAAACCTTAAATCTGGCTGCATGGCAAATCTATTAAACATCCAACCAGCCCCTCTTTCACAAGCAGTTCTGGATGTTATTCTGGAAGCCAGGAGACCAAGCACCAGGAAGGCTTACTCGGACATATGGAAAAGGTTTCGTGCCTGGAACCAAGCTAAAGGCCAAGACACAACTCAACCTCATATGCCTCACATTCTGTAGTATTTAGCTGAGATGTTGCACAAAGGACTTTCCTTTTCCTCAATTAAAATCCATGCTTCAGCTATTTCAGCTCACTACGACACGAATCCACCTTTATTTTCAAATCCTCTTCTGAGGCAGTTCCTCAGAGGGGCAAAAAACATTAGACCACCTAGAAGAACTCCTACACCAACATGGGACCTCAACTTTGTTCTGGAAAAACTAACGATGTCCTTCAAGGATGCATCTGCAGTCCTAACAAATGGGTTGTCCTGCCTCAGGCAGCCCTTCGGTCGGCCGGATTCCAAAGTCTGGGTCTGGCCTCGGCTGATGTCGCACTTCACCCGACGTCATAGCTGCAGTTCCGCGGGTATAAAGGCATCAGCCAACGCCATTTTCCTCAGTCTTTCTTGCCGCGTGGCGCCCGAAGCAGAAGCTGTTCGCAAGTGCCGGTCGGTCAGAACCAGAGATTGCTACTACCGAAGACTTCTAAAAAGCTAAGTACCCCGTTGGGGACTCTTTCTTGCCTCAGCCGATGTCAGAAAAAGTGAATAACTGTTTAACTTGTGGGAAACAAATACCTCATAAAGATTTCCACTCTTACTGCCTACCTTGTTTAGGCCCAGACCACGACGTAGCAGCTTGCCTAGCCTGTGCTTCCTTCAACCGACGGACACTTAGACGTCAGTCGGAGTTTGCAGAGGAGTTTTTCGGCTCCGCTTTTGCTTACAACATGCCGTCGGAGACTCCGACTTCACAATTAGCTAAAAAGTGTAAGGAAAAGGACCGACACTCGCGGTCCGCGGTTTCGGCCGAAACTGCGGTTAAGCCAACCACGAGTGTCTCGGTTTCGGCTGGAACCGAGTCCGCGGTTCTTTCTTCGGACGAAAACATGCCTCCTACCACCGAGGCCTCATCCAGCATGGCTGAATCTGCTACTGAAATTCCACCTGCTCTTACAGGTTCTCAGGATTTATCAGATACTATCCCTTTAGATATATCTACTCCTGCACGTGGAGCTGCTAGGCCTCCTGCATCCATGTCAATTAAGGCTTTTGCCAGGGCTAAAGCAGCTAAATCAACAAAGACCGTGCCTGCTAAGACCCCCTCTCACAGGCCTAGCTCTAGTACTCAAATGCTTAGTCTAGCAGAGGATCTCATTTCTTTGATCAGGGGATTCCAGCCTCACCCTGACAGGGCCTGTCACCCCCCTCCAGAGAAGAGGCCTAGAGCAGAGCCCCCTGAGCCTGTTTCTACAGATTACTCCTCTGATGATTCAGAAAATTCAAATCCTCCAGAAGGCCCTTATTCTCCATATGAGGACTCTGATGCAGAAGACTCCATTCCTTCTGCCTCTCCTCCTGAGGAATTTTCTTTTGGGGAAACATTGCATGCTATGAGAGAACAATTCCAGTGGCAGGGCCAGGATTTTTCAGACTCTAGGAAAAGGCTTAGGACCTTTTTACATTTGCCACAGCATAGGCCTTTAGCCATTCCTCCAGTACTTAAGTTGTGGATGATGCATTTAATGATGCTTGTACTGCTCCAGACTCTCTTCCTCCGGCCCCTGCTAAGCCCGACAGATACTACAGGGTTCCGGACACACATTATCACTTGTATAAGGCTCCTATCGCAGATCCTGAAACTATTTCTCAGGGCCCCAAAGCTGTAGCAGCTGCCTCTGCCCAAAACCCCCTCCCCTCTGAAAGAGAATCTGGGGCATTAGAGAGATGGGGTAAAAAAGTTTATACTTCTGCTACTCTTTCAGCTAGGGCCTTAAACTGTCTATTCCACATGACTCAGTATCAGGAATTTATGTTAGATCAGCTAACTAAAAAGCTGTCCTCGCCTGAACCTTTAGACCGAAAGTCCCTTCAGGAATTGGTACATAACATTCAGCAGGTCAGTAATCATTCCTTAAAATGTGGCTATGATGCACTGGAGGCTTCCTTTAGATCAGCTATGACTGGTACAGTGATCAGGAGGCATGCATGGTTAAAAGAGCAGTCCTTACCAGACCATGTAAAGTCAAAGCTCCTAGATGCTCCCATGGAAAAACACAGTTTGTTTGGCTCCCCTGCACAGCAAGTGTTGAAGACGGTGGAAGAGAAAGCAAAATCTGTCCAGACAGTCAAGGATTTCTTACAGGTCCAGCCTCCGAGGTTTAGTAGGAACTGGCCTTCCAAGAATTGGTCCTTTCCAGACACCAACAGAGCACAGAGCGGCAGGAATAGGCGCCCAAGAGGCAGAGGTCAATCCAGAGGTGCCTACAGGGGACGTCAGTGGCAGCCTAACAACCAGAGAAGTACTGCTACGGATCCAACCACTACCACTTCCACAGGACAATCACAGTGACTTGGCTCTGAAACCGCCTACCAGGGAACAACTAGAAGCACCCCTAGGCGGAAAGCTAGCCTTATTTTCAGTAAACTGGCATTACATTACAGGAGACAAATGGATTTTACATACAATAGACAAAGGTTACAGGTTTCACTTCCATACTCTACCAAGGAAGAGAGAAATGCCAAACCTACCTCCAAATCAAAAGACAAACGCTCTAGAACAAATAGACCACTTACTAAGGATGAAAGCTATAGAAAATGTACCGTCTATGGAACAAGGGCAAGGATTTTACTCCAGACTTTTCCTGGTGCCAAGAAAGGAAAGCCAATGGAGACCTATTCTCGACCTGTCCGCTCTGAACACATATCTCATTGTTCCAAAATTCAAGATGCTGACCCTACAGCAGCTTCTTCCCATGCTGGGCAAGGAGTCTTGGCTGGTAACTCTAGATCTCAAGGAGGCATACCTGCACGTCCCCATACGACCAATTTGCAGAAGATACCTCAGATTTCTTGCAGGATCAGAGCATTATCAATTCTCAGCATTGCCTTTTGGCTTATCTACTGCGCCCAGAGTATTCACGAAATGCCTGGCATCAGTAATTGCTCATTGCAGGCTTCAGGGAATTCAAATTTACCCATACCTGGACGACTGCCTGTTACAAGCGGACAACAAAAACAAATTAACAAAAGATTTGAGAAAGGTCATTCACCTATTGCAAGCCCTGGGATACACAGTCAACATAAAAAAGTCAAGGCTGATACCATCCCAAAGGATAACTTTCTTGGGTGCAGAACTGGACACATCAAACCAAATGGCATTCCTCACAGCAGAAAAGCAGAAGCAGCTACCACTCTATTTCATGGCATTATCAATGCAGAACCAGCTTACAGCAAGGAAAGTCCTGCAAGCCCTGGGTTACATGGCATCCTGCATAATATTGATTCCACATGCCAGACTACATATGAGGAAGTTGCAATGGTACCTAAGGAATTTATGGTCTCAGCACAAGCACAGCCTAGAAACCCAAATTCCAATAATTCCATGCCTGAAGCAAGAATTCCAATGGTGGGCCCAGGCCTGTCAATTGAACGAAGGACTGCCCTTCCACAGCCCTCACACGAGCCAGACTATCACCACGGACGCCTCAGATCTCGGTTGGGGGGCACACATGCTGGACAGGTGCATACAAGGCTTATGGACTCAAGACCAGCTGAACCTACACATAAATCAAAAAGAGATGCTGGCAGTAAAGCTGGCAATTCAGACATTCAGACCGTTTCTTCAACAGGGTCATTTGCTGATAAGAACGGACAACACCACAGTTATGTGGTATATCAACAAACAGGGAGGCACACATTCATATCCTCTATGCCGGATGACAATGGACCTCTGGAATGTGGCCCTGAACCTCAACATTCAGCTCCAGGCAATATTTGTGCCAGGAAAAGAAAATATACTAGCAGACATCTTAAGCAGAACTACAACGGATGCCCACGAATGGATGCTGCATCCAGACATCTTCAAATCCATTACAAGAAAATGGGGACTACCAGAAATAGACCTATTCGCATCCCCACACAACCACCAATTGAAAAAATTCTGCACAAGGGCATACCACCCACTTCCTTGGAAGGTGGACTCCCTATCTTTCATTTGGAAAAACCTGACAGCATATGCATTCCCACCTCTTCCTTTGATGCACAAAGTGCTACTAAAGATCAAAGAAGATCACCCAAGGATCATCCTGATAGCTCCAGACTGGCCGAGGCAGCATTGGTACCCACTACTGAGGAGTATGTCTCGGGAACACGCATGGCCTCTACCTCTAGTTCCTTTACTGCTAACACAGAACAACTTCAAAATCCTGCATCCAAACTTGAAAACACTGCGCTTGGAACATTGCATAAGACAAAATAACCCAGATTTATCTCAAAGGGTTAAAGACATTATCTTGGAGGCTCGCAGACCCTCAACAAGAAAAACTTATACAGCAAAATGGAAAAGATATCTCATTTGGAGTGAAGCAAAAGGAGAAAATATATCACTGGCAAATATAGCTAACATCCTGGATTACTTAGCAGAGCTTTTCCACAATGGCCTGTCCTACTCATCCATTAAGGTTCATGCGTCAGCTATTTCAGAAGAATACAACATGGATCCTCCAGTCTTTTCTCATCCTCTACTCAGGCAGTTCTTGAGAGGAATTAAAAATGTAAAGCCACCAAGGAAGCCACCATTGCCTACATGGGACTTGAACTTTGTGTTAGAAAAGTTGACACTTCCCCCTTTTGAACCAGCAGCAACAGCAGAATTACAGTACTTATCTTGGAAATCTGCTTTCCTGCTGGCAATCACTTCAGCAAGAAGGGTTTCTGAATTACAGGCATTAATGGTAGTGCAACCCTTCCTTATCTTCCATCAGGATAGAGTGTCCATGAGAACTAATCCTACTTTTATGCCAAAGGTGGTCTCCAGGGTATCATTAAACCAAGCAATCCACCTACCTACATTCTTCCCCAACCCACAGAACAGGGGGGAAAGACTACTACATACCTTGGATGTGCATAGGCAATTGCGCTACTACCTGGACAGAACCAAGAACAATAGGAAAACTGACCAGCTTTTCTGGTAGCATATGCAACAGGAATGGAAGGAAAAGCAATTTCAAAACAGACAATCTCAAAATGGATAGGAAATTGCATTAGATTTTGTTACTCTTATCATGGAAAGACAACTCCAGAAAACATCAGACCTCACTCTACAAGGGCTACAGCCACTACTACAGGTTTTTTACGAGGAGTGGCCACCAAAGACATTTTAGAGGCTGCTACTTGGAGCTCCGTGCATACATTTGCCAAGCATTATAATCTACCTTTATACTCCAGATCCCGAGCAGGTTTTGCCACTGCTGTTTTGCAAGGGATCTTAACTACACCATAATCTTCTTAGTACCTCCTCTCCCAGTTTGGCTATGGTATTCTACCCATTTGTTAGGACTGCAGATGCATCCTTGAAGGACATAGTACAGTTTTGTACCTACCATAAATGTAGATGTCCGAGAGGTATGCATCTGCAGTCAGGATTACCCACCCTCCTTCCCCTCTGTGGTACTCCTAGGGTATTTGCCCATCTTGTAGCTAGCTGGGGGAATCTATTATGGTGTATTTGTTTGTATATATGTATATACAGGTTTATTTCTATTTGCTCTCTATTGTTTGGAAACATTTGCATTTATCCAAATTTAGCCTTCCTAGAGGGCACCTGGCATCTGGGGCAAGAAACACTGAGGAAAATGGCGTCGGCTGATGCCTTTATACCCGCGGAACTGCAGCTATGACGTCGGGTGAAGTGCGACATCAGCCGAGGCCAGACCCAGACTTTGGAATCCGGCCGACCGAAGGGCTGCCTGAGGCAGGACAACCCATTTGTTAGGACTGCAGATGCATACGTCTCGGACATCTACATTTATGGTAGGTACAAAACTGTACTTTACCTCCCTTTGAACCAGCTTTCTCTGCAGACCTTCAGTTCCTATCTTGGAAGACTGCCCTGCTCCTGGCAATAACTTCTGCTAGGAGAGTCTCAGAATTACAGGTACTAATGGCAGTGGACCCTTTCCTCATTTTTCATCGAGACAGAGTTTCTCTACGAACTAATCCTTCTTTCATGCCTAAGGTGGTTTCCAGTGTAGCTTTAAATCAAACCATCCACCTACCCACTTTCTTCCCTAATCCACAGAACAAAGGTGAGAGACTCCTGCATTCCTTGGACATCCACAGGCAGCTTCGTTACTACTTGGATAAAACTAAGGCTTTCAGAAAAACTGACCAGCTCTTTGTATCCTATGCTACAGCTTCTCAAGGGAGGGCTATATCCAAGCAAACCATTTCTAAATGGATAGGCCATTGCATACGGTTCTGTTATACCCATCATGGGAAACCAGTTCCTCCTACCATTAGATCCCACTCTACCAGGGCAACAGCTACCTCTACAGCCTTTCTCAGGTGGGTTCCTACCAAGGAAATTTTAGAAGCTGCAACTTGGAGTTCTGTACACACCTTCACCAAAAACCATCACTTACCTCTTTACTCTAAGTCCAGGGCGGGCTTCGCCACTGCAGTTCTGCAGGGCCTCATTGCCTCCGCTAACCCTCTATGATACCTCCCCCCTACCTTAGCTTTGGGATTCAACCCAAATGTGATGACTGTGGCAGGGTAACACGATGAACATAGTACAGTTTTGTATCTACCATAAATGTAGACGTTCGAGTGTTCACCCTGCTGCAGTCCAGGTTACCCTCCCTCCATCCCCTCTGATCTACTGGCTAAATCTCTGCTATGCCTTACTGATGTATTTGCTTATAGTTGAAGGGATTTTGTGTTTGTGCAGTGTTCACACCTTTTGATACTAATTCTGATCACCCTTTTGGGGGCACCTGACATCTGGGGCAAGAAAAACTGAAGAAAATGGCGTTGGTTGCAATATATGTACCCCTGGCGCACTGACGTCAGGGATGAGGCGACAGCAACCGACGTCGGACCAAGACTTTGGAAATCCGGCCAACTGCGGGACCGCCTGACGACAGGATAACCCAAGTGTGGTGACTGCAGCAGGGTGAACACTCGAACATCTACATTTATGGTAGGTACAAAACTGTACTATTCTCCTGCACATCAGTCAAAAAGAGATGCTAGCTGTACAGAATTGTCTGACGGCTTTCAGATACCTAATCCTTCCAGGACAACTGCTGATAAAAACAGACAACACCTCAGTTATGTGGTACATAAACAAGCAGGGGGGAACCCATTCTTACCCACTCTGCAGGTTAGCCGTGGCTCTGTGGAACACAGCCTTGAGCAACCAAGTACATCTACAAGCTCAATTCCTGCCAGGCAAACAAAATTCACTGGCAGATGACTTAAGCAGAAATCTCCTAGACCCACACAAGTGGAAATTGGAGCCCAACACCTTCAACCTTCTGATCCAAAGGTGGGGGACACCGTAGCTGGACCTTTTTGCCTCCTCTGAGAACCACCTGTTAAGCAAATACTGCACCAGGAACCCTCACAGCAGGGCCTGGAAGGTGGATGACATTTCTTTTCAGTGGGAAAACCTCTCAATCTATGCCTTTCCCCCTCTGCCCCTTCTCTCGAGTACTACTCAAGATAAAACAGGACAGGCCAAGGGCAATTCTAATTGCCCCAGACTGGCCTCGCCAGCACTGGTATCCACTCCTACGCAGCCTGACAATGGTGCCACCCTGGCACCTACACCGGACTCCTACCCTGCTGCCTCAGCAGGAGGGACACATTTTGCATTCACAACTGCAAATCCTAAACCTTGCAGCTTGGCTTATACCTTGAGTACCCCACCAACAACCCTCAGCAAACAGGTGCTGGACATCATTCTTGAAGCCAGAAGGCCTAGTACTAGGAAATCCTATGCTGAAAAGTGGAAAAGATATTGTTCTTGAAATCAGTCTAAAGGAAAGGACACAGCAGTGCCCTCCTTACCTCTAATCCTGGATTGCCTAGCAGAGCTGCTACAAAGAGGTCTCTCCTTCTCCTCCATTAAGATTCATGCCTCTGCCGTCTCAGCTCATTATAATACTGAGCCACCTCTATTTTCTCACCCTCTCATCAAACAGTTCCTGAGAGGGACTTACAACTTAAGGCCCCCTAGGAGAGCACCCACCCCTGCCTGGGACCTTAACGTTGTACTGGAAAAACTCATGCTTCCCTCTTTTGAACCTGCTGCCTCAGCAGAGTTAAAATTCCTCTTTTGGAAAACAGCATTACTTTTAGCCATAACTTCAGCTAGAAGAGTGTCTGAGTTACAGGCACTAATGGCTGTGGGAACCCTTCATTATTTTCCATGCTGACAGTTTCCCTCAGGACTAACCCATCCTTTATGCCTAAGGTGGTGTCCGGTGTGGCTCTAAACCTATCCATCCATTTACCAACCTTCTTCCCTAATCCTCAGAATAAAGGGGAAAGGATCCTGCACTCCTGGGACATGCACAGACACCTTGACAGGACTAAGCCTTTCAGAAAATCTGACCAGCTGCTCGTCAGCTTTACTGCAGGGGCAGAGGGTAAGACCATTTCAAAGCAAAGCATTTCCACATGAAGAGCACACTGCATCTATTTCTGCTACAAGCACCATGGAAAACCTACTCCAGAGGGGATCAGAACACATTCCACTATGGCTACTTCCACCCTACAGCATTTCTCAGGGGAGTCCCTACCAGGGGCATTCTGGATGCTGAAACCTGGAGTTCTGTACACACCTTCACCAAGCATTACCACTTACTTATCTTTTCCAAATCCAAGGCTGGATTTGCTACAGCAGTGTTGCAAGTCCTCTACTAGCCAGCCCTAACACTTCTTGACTGCCTACACCCTTCCTCAGCTTTGGGAATCATCCCAAGTGTAATGACTGCAACAGTGAAACATGAAGAACATAGTACAGATGTCCTTCAAGAATGCAACTGCAGTCATAACATATGGGTTGTCCTGCCTCAGGCAGCCCTCGGTCGGCCGGATTCCAAAGTCTGGGTCCGATGTCGGCTGATGTCACATTTCTCTCCGACGTCAGAGCGGCTGGAGTATATAAGCATCAGCCGACGCCATTTTCTCCAGTCTTTCTTGCCGCGCGGTGTCCGAAGCAGAAGCAGTTCGCAAGTGCCGGTCGGTCAGCTCCTGTATTTTTCGATTCCGAAGTCATCAAAAAAGCTAAGTACCGCGTTGGGGACCTTTTCTTGCCTCAGCCGATGTCAGAAATTACTGAAAAAGTTAACAGTTGTATTTCTTGTGGTAAACAAATACCTCATAAGGATTTCCACTCTTACTGTCTTCCTTGCCTTGGCCCAGACCACGACGTCTCGGCCTGTGTCGCCTGCGCTCGCTTCAATAAGCGCACTCTTAGGCGCCGGGCGGAGTTCGCTGAAGATTTTTTCGGCGAAAAATTTTCTTATACATTGCCGTCGGAACTTCCGACATTGCAAACTCCCAAGAAACGAAAAGACCGGGACCGACATCCTTGGCCCGCGTCTACCGCCGACTCCACGCCAAAACCTACCGCAAGTGCTCTGGTTCCCCCTGAGACGGTTATTCCACCGCTCCGAACCGAAGACACCACTTTACCGACGACTCCGATACCGGATGCCACTCCGACGCCAGTTATAGATTTTCCTCCGGATACTGAAACCGAGGAAATGCCCGAGACCATTGCTGTAGATAAGGTCACTCCTGCATGTGGAGCTGCCAGGCCTCCTATGGCCATGTCTATTAAGGCCTACACTCGGGCTAAGGCAGCCAGCAAGACCAAGCACCTTACTGCTAAAGCCTTACCTCAGCCTACTCCTGAGACACAAATCATGACTATGGCCGCAGACTTAATTTCTATGATTAGAGGTTCACAGGCCCATCCTGAGAGAGTATCCCAGCCTCCTTCTGATAAGAGGCCCCGGGTTGAACCCTCTGACCCTTTCCCTTCAGATGAAGATTCTGAGGACTCTGTCCACTCCGATGGCCAGGAAGAGCTCTTCCAGACCTATGAGGACTCGGATGCAGAGGATTCCATCCCCTCGGCCTCCCCTCCTGAGGATATTTCTTTTGGGGAAGTTCTGCATACCATGAGGGAACATTTCAAGTGGCAAGGCCAGGAATATTCTGATTCCAGAAAGCGCCTTCGAACTTTCCTTAAAAAGCCCCAGCACAGGCCCTTAGCTATTCCTCCTGTGCTTGACGTTTTGGATGATTTATATTCTGACTCAGTGTTACCCCTGATTCTCTTCCTCCTGCTCCAGCCAAGCCAGACAGTTATTACAGGGTCCCAGAAACACATTCCCATTTATTCAGGGCCCATACTGTTGATTTGGAAACTATTTCTCAGGGACCTAAAGGTGTTTCAGCTTCCACCTCTAAAAATCCCTTGCCTTCCAACAGGGAAGCTAGGTCATTAGAGAGATGGGGGAAAAAGGTCTACACCTCCACTACTTTATCTATGAGAGCTTTGAATTGCCTTTTTCATGTGTTACAATATCAGGATTTCCTGTTAGAAGATTTACAGAAAACATTGGCCTCTCCTGATCCTTTAGACAGGAAGTCTTTGCAGGAAGCTGTACATAACTCTCAGCAAGTCAGCAATCACTTCCTGCAGTGTGGATATGATGCACTGGAAGCTTCATGTAGGGCAGCTATGACAGGGGCAGTCATTCGTAGACATGCATGGTTAAAAGAACAACCTCTACCAGATCATGTTAAGGCAAAACTTCTGGATGCACCCTTGGAAAAGAACAAGCTTTTGGTGCTAATGCTAAAGATGTGTTAAAGTCCATCGAGGAAAAAGCAAAATCAGTTCAGACGGTTAAAGATTTCCTCCAGGTTCAGCCCCCCAGATTCAGTAGGAATTGGCCTTCAAAAAACTGGTCCTTTCCTAATCCTGAAAAATTTCAAAGGGGTAAAAACAGACGTGGCCGAGGAAGAGGACAATACAGAGGCCCTTACAGGGGATGACAATGGCAGCCAGCAAACCAAAGAAGTGACACAGGGGTTTCCCCTGCCCCACAGCCACAATCTCAATGACTTTCCTCTACTTCCGCCTACCAAGGAACAAATAGAATCTCCCTTGGGCGGAAAATTATCTCTATTTTCAGACAATTGGCACAGATTGACAAAGGACAAATGGATTTTGGACATTATAGACCAAGGTTACAGGTTCCATTTTCATACCTTACCAAGAAAACAAGGCATGCCAAACCTACCACAAAACCAGAGGGCAGAGGCTTTCAAGCAAATTTCTCTGCTGGCTCGGATAAAAGCCATAGAAAGAGTTCCACAACAAGAACAAGGCCAGGGGTTTTACTCAAGACTGTTCCTTGTTCCAAGAAAAGAAACTCAATGGAGACCGATACTGGATTTGTCCGCATTAAACACCTTTCTCATAGTACCAAAGTTCAAAATGCTGACTCTACAGCAACTCCTTCCCATGCTGGGCAAGGGGTCTTGGCTGATTACTCTGGACCTCAAGGAGGCATACCTGCATGCCCCTATCAGACACAGTTGCAGAAGATACCTCAGATTTCTTGCAGGGCCAGAGCATTATCAATTCTCAGCATTGCCATTTGGCTTATCTACTGCGCCCAGAGTATTCACAAAATGCCTGGCTTCAGTAATTGCTCATTGCAGGCTCCAGGGGATCCAAATTTACCCCTACCTGGACGACTGCCTCATACAAGCGGACGACAAATTGATGTTGACAAAAAACTTGAACTATGTCATACGATTACTTCAGGCTCTGGGATACACAGTCAACTTCCAAAAGTCAAGACTTCAACCATCCCAGCAAATAACCTTCTTAGGAGCCAAACTAGACACAGCCTCTCAAATGGCTTACCTGACATAAGACAAGCAAGAGAAGTTAACTCTTTATTTCAAAGGTTTGGCAAAACTCACCCAGATGACTGCAAGGAGATTCCTACAGGCCCTGGGTTACATGGCATCCTGCATTCTCCTGGTTCCATTAGCAAGACTACACATGAGAAAGCTTCAATGGTACCTAAAAAGCCTATGGTCTCAGCACAGCAACAACTTAGAGACAACCATACCGCTCATTCCATGCCTACAAAAGGAATTCCTATGGTGGGCCTCGGTAAGCCAGGCAAACACAGGTATGTCTTTCAAAAAACCACAGATAACACAGACCATGACCACAGACGCCTCAGACCTTGGATGGGGGGGGCGCACATGGAAGGCAGATGTATACAAGGACAATGGTCTCCAAAGGAAACACATCTGCATATAAACCAAAAGGAAATGCTGGCAGTAATGCATGCCATCGAGGCCTTTCGACAACAACTTCAGCAAGGCCATTTACTGATACGGACAGACAACACCACTGTGATGTGTTATATAAACAAGCAAGGGGGCACCCATTCTTACCCCCTTTGCAGACTGACA
This sequence comes from Protopterus annectens, assembly GCF_019279795.1. Classification (NCBI taxonomy): domain Eukaryota; kingdom Metazoa; phylum Chordata; order Ceratodontiformes; family Protopteridae; genus Protopterus; species Protopterus annectens. The sequence goes on from NC_056746.1 coordinate 1,143,101,854, forward strand.
ATGAATCTTTGGGAAAAATCACTGAGCCTAAACATACAGTTACAATCCCAGTTTGTTCCAGGCAAAGACAGTGTGCTGGCGGACAGCCTAAGCAGGAATTTCACAGATCCACACGAGTGGAGGTTACATCCGAAGATCTTCACACAACTCACTTCGACATGGGGCAGGCCAGAAGTAGACCTGTTTGCCTCTCACCTCAACCATCATCTACAAAAATTCTGCTCAAGGACATACCATCCACAAGCTTGGAAAATAGATGCTCTCTCATTCAACTGGAACTTCCTGAAAATCTATGCATTCCCACCTCTGCCACTGATGACCTCAGTATTACTAAAGATCAAAGCAGAGAGACCCATGGGGATCCTAATAGCTCCAGACTGGCCAAGACAACACTGGTATCCACTACTACGGAGCATATGTCACACCAAGAAGTGGGCCCTTCCCCAGTGGCCCCTACTTTTGACTCAACACAACTTCAAAACAGTGCATCCAAACCTTCAGACACTGCAGCTAACAGCCTGGGAGATCCCATGAATAACCTCAATCTATCTCTCTCCAAGGAAGTTCAGCGGATATTAACAGAGGCTCGAAGACCATCCACCAGAAAGGTTTACTTAGCAAAATGGAAGAGATTCAGCATTTGGAATACCAGCAAGGGACACATTATTGAACATCCCACTCATCCTGGAATATTTGGCAGATATGCTACAGAATGGACTCTCATATTCTTCCATAAAGATACATGCTTCAGCTATTTCAGCTAGATATAACACTGATCCGCCTGTCTTTTCACATCCTTTGCTAAGGCAATTCCTCAGGGGAATCAAGAACATTAAGCCACCAAGAAAGGCACCAGTGCCAGCCTGGGACCTCAACTTTGTCCTAGAAAAACTGACTCTCCCTCCATTTGAGCCAGCAGCTTCAGTCGACTTACAATTTCTCTCATGGAAGACAGCTTTCTTGTTGGCAATTCACAGAGACAGGGTCTCATTAAGGACCAACCCTACTTTTATGCCAAAGGTGGTATCTAGGGTTTCTTTAAATCAAGCTATTCATTTGCCTGCTTTCTTCCCCAGTCCTGAGAACAAAGGGGAAAGACTGTTACATACCTTGGACATTCACAGACAACTTCGATACTACCTGGACAGAACCAAGACCAGTAGGAAGTCTGAACAACTTTTTGTAGCTTACGCCCCTGCAGTCCAAGGAAAAGCAATTTCAAAACAGACTATTTCAAAATGGATTGGACATTGCATCAGATTCTGTTATTCCTTTCATGGGAAGACTGTACCAGCCAATGTCAGACCACATTCCACCAGAGCTACAGCCACCTCTACTGCATTCTTAAGAGGGGTGCCTACAAAGGACATTCTAGAAGCTGCTACATGGAGCTCCGTGCATACATTCTCTAAACACTACAATCTCCCTCTATACTCCAGATCCAGAGCAGGCTTTGCTTCGGCAGTCCTGCAGGGTTTGATTGTCACACCATCCTTTTCCTAGAGCATTCCACCTCCCCCAGCTAAGCTATGGTATTCTACCCATATGTTATGACTGCAGTTGCATTCTTGAAGGACATAGTACAGTTTTGTACCTACCATAAATGTAGATGTCCGATAGATATGCAACTGCAGTCAGATTTTCCCTCCCTCCATACCCCTCTATGCCTAGGGTCCACTCCTATCCCTGTTTCTCTTAGCTGGGGATATCTGTTATGGTGTATCTGTTTATTGCTTAATTATTTGTCTGGAATCCTGTTTTTGTCTTCCAATTTGATTACAGCCTTCCTTGGAGGGCACCTGGCATCTGGGGCAAGAAACACTGAAGAAAATGGCGTCGGCTGATGCTTATATACTCCAGCCGCTCTGACGTCGGAGAGAAATGCGACATCAGCCGACGTCGGACCCAGACTTTGGGATCCGGCCGACCGAGGGCTGCCTGAGGCAGGACAACCCATATGTTATGACTGCAGTTGCATATCTATCAGACATCTACATTTATGGTAGGTACAAAACTGTACTTTGTGTACACTTACCATAAATGTAGATGTTAGAGTGTATTCATTGTTGCAATCCTGGTTTCCCTCCCTCCCAGCCCCCTGGCTTTCTCTATCTTTCTATCTCTCCTCTCTATGGCGATTCATGATGACATTGGTATTTACTTTTTACTGGTGGCGTTCCCACCATATACTAGCTCCCTACTTGGGGACTCGTGACACTTGGGGCAAGAAAATCTGATGTAATGGCGTTGGCTACCTGTTTTATACCCTTGACCTGACGTCATGGAAGAAGCGACAGCATCCGGCGTGGAAATACTAAGACTGTGGTATTTGGGCCGACTGAGGGATTACCTGCAGGCAGATAACCCAAGTGTGATGACTGCAACAGTGAATACACTCGAAGTGTACACAATTCATTTCTATGTGCATTGTTATGGTTTGCTTCTCTCTTTTGGGTATTAAACGAAAAAAAAACAAAAACATAAGAACATGCAGGACACAGTTTTTACCTGGCTGTCTTTAAACAACACAGCTGGAGACAAGTCACGTACCCTAACTATGTCCCCACTGCTACATAGTTCTTTCATTCAAACTTGTGCAGATTGTTCTAGTTCATGTGATTTGATTTTATTACACTTTGTTGTAATTTCTTCTTCCAATTGCTATACTAGAACAGTGTCAGCATGTACTAGAACAGTATTGGCATGTATGCAAATATGGTATATTTTTGCATGACAGAAAAGATGCGACTTTTCTCCATTGTTCTTGTTGCTTAGATGTAGGCAATAATGTGGTATCCAGAACTCAGTCCTTCAGCTCCTTAACATTTTGTTTCTGCTGTTGCAGTTCTTCCAGAACCAAAACAAGAATCTCCAGAATTGGCTGAAAATGCACGGGCTGAGCAGATGGAAAAGCCTTCAGAAATCCCTGCAGTACCTGATACGAAGGATGGTGATACCGACACAGAGCAAAAACCAAGCGAAGAGACTGATGCAGTCCCTGAATCTTCAGTTGGTTCTTCAGAAGTGAACATTTCTTCTACTGAAACAGGTTAGTAATATTGCTTGGCATCGATGATGATGTACTTTTTTGTAATGGTACAGAATATGAAATATAAAAATTCTGTGTAATATGTTGTTGAATGCTGTGAAGGTCGTTTTTTAAAAAAAAAAATGTTACGAGTTATTCCAAACTTTCTTTTTGATAAGGGACATAGTTTAATTTAGCTCAAAGGAATGAAGAAAATAAGAACTGTTATAATGCAAACTGTACTTTTTTCATATTCTAATGACTCTCTCTCTCTTAGATTAGTTGAACAAATTTAGATTCATCAAATCATGTTAGTTGGAAAAACCTGACATTTTTGGCTGCCACTGTTAGAAAAGTTTGAATAATTTCCTTTATCCAAGAAGCTCTTACATTGATTATGAAGTCTTGCAGAAGTGAGAAGTGTGTGAAGTTGTCAGAAGTTTTCATTTTCAATGACTTTTTTTTTTTGTTTGAACTGATATTTGGCTAAATCTGCTTTGGCAAATGGTCCTGTATTTGTCTCTTAAGATTTGCTTTCAAAGAGGTCGAAGCATTTAGGGCAGTTATTACTGACACCGCAGTTGTTGGTGTGGCTGACCTCACAAGTCTTTACCAAGTTGCCAAAAACACACTTGTTGCTCCCACAATGTGCTGGACCTTAAAGTGAATCCATTTCTCTTCTTGCTGTATATAGTTTTTGACATACACTGATGACGACATGCTGCTTTTGGGGATATTCTGTTCTTGAGATAATTCTTCCTACTTCTTCACAACTTTTATTGCTGTCCAGTACTCAAGTTTAGACTTGAGATTCTTGAGTTCTGACAACCAACTGTTAATTTTAATTATTTTCTCAAAGTGTTGTGCAGTTCCTTGGCCTTCTGTTCAGTCATGGCTTTGAACAGTAAATGCCTTTCTCATAAACAAATCCTTGAGCAGGTAGTCACCATTAAAAGGATTTTGCAAGTCCTTCATTTGACACACAGAGGGTTTAATTTTTAATGTCCCCCCCAAAAAAAAATAGTTTAAAAGGTTCAAAAGAGAGTTTATTTGGTGGGTAGACTGAGTGATAAAAATGAAGGTTGCATTTGATTCCATCCCAGAGCATCCAAAGTTAGTCTGGGGAACCATACTACACACCTCAAAGGGCAGAGGTGAAGGTACCCAATCACTGGGCCCATTAATGTCATTAGAGAAGTCATCGTCGTCTGGTACCTTCGAGTTTTCAATGTTACTCTGAGACCAGGCCCAGTAATTTAATCATATACAACGCAACAGTGATGTGGTATGACAGCAAGGAAGAGAACACCCACTTATATCAGTTATGCATACTGCCCATTTAAAGTAGAATCTGGCATTATAGCACAGCATGAATATAAGAAAGGTTGTACATTTCCCCCAAGAGACAACCTGACAGCTGACCTTCTGAGGTGGTTCCCAGCAGGTCATCACAAAAATGACTTTGAATTGAAAAACCTTCAGACACACATTGTAGTCTAGGAGAACCCCTTGGATAAACCTGTCACAACCCCTCAAAGTTGTCAGAGTTAAAAACAAAATGCTGTTGATAATCACCGATGAAAGCCTGGGCTACAAATGCTTTCTCATTCACTTGGGACAAAGGGATATTGTGTGTGTTTTGCAGTCCTTATCAAACTAGATCCAATAGTGAAAGTAGTAAAATTCATACAAGTGTGGTGAGCATCATTGTAATGGCTAATTTCTGGCCCTGACAGTCTTCGTTGGCCCGTGTTCTTTGCTTTAAAAAGAAGCCATGGTAATTCCTAACCGTTATATCTTGCCAGGAGGGTTCTTTGGTGCACCCCCTCAGTCATCCTCAGTTTGACTTGCTTGCATGATGGCCATCATTGCAAACTGGAAGGCCTGTGAACCAGAGCTACTTTGCATTCGCAAGGAAGACAGGAAACTTACTATTAAAAAGTAATATTTGGAAAGAGGAAGTGATTTTCGAATTTGATCTTAAGAGGGTCTCAGTTTGGCATGTTCTTAGCTACATGAGGTCCCTGTATTATTTAGGACTGTCTTAAGCTATTGTTAGTCCATCTTTAAGCCATTTCAGCTGAGAATCTCTGACTGCTTTTCTGGTAGCAAAAGTCATATTCATATTTACATTTTTCTCAAGATAAACCATAAAACCAGTGGGTCCATGCGTAAGATTTAAATTTTGTACTGCAAAGCTAAGTTGGCTCTTGAATGTTTCATAAAATGTTTCTTGGAAGGCTTTTTTTTTTCTGGGAGGACCATTACTAACACAAGAAGGGTTTCTGAACTCAGGCTGTTGCATCCTCTGAGTTCTAGACAGCAATTTCTGCAGGAGTGAGTGACATTGAGAGAAACCCATTATTCATGCTTAAGGGTTGTAACTGTGGCAGCTTTAAACCAGGTCACACACCTTCAAAGCTTTTTTTAGCAAAACCCCAAAGTTAAGGGGACATAAATAAAGGGGAAGTCTCTGGTTGAGCTGCTGTTGCTGCAGAAGTTGCTTTCCTGCCACATAATAGCAAGTTCACATTCTGGGGGGGGGGGGGTTATTTTGTAAATATGTAAGCAAAATATAGAAGTAAAGTTTGAGTACTTTTTGTATGTGTTTTTATACTTGGTGCTTTGAAATGTCTATAATGTAATTTTTCAGAAACCTGTACCATATTTATATGCAGTTTTTCCTAATGTATATAATACTTTGTACTGTTCTGAAATGCTGTAATGTGCATGTTCTTGTGGCCGAAACAAGTTCAAGAACCATTCTAGCTACTTTGCTAACATTAGTAAATAAATAAAACCAGTAATTAAGAAATGTATTTGGAAATAACCAAGGAACAGAATAAAACTGGCCAGTTTATTTCTTTCAGGTGTGCCAAACTGAGAAAAGCAGTTTCTAAGGAGACTTTATCAAAAATGGCTAGCTTTAAATGCATTGTGTTTTAGGGTAACAATCGTGGCAAGCCTTTAACACCATAAGGTGAAGGTGATTATTCTACTCGTAGATGTCTGTACTCAAAACATATGTAAGGCAGCTGTGTGGACTTCCTTCCATACAGTTATTAATGTAAGATGTTCTGTAGATGCATGGTAGGCATCCTTACTGTTGCCTTTTCAGAGTCTTCTAGCTTTTTCACTCCCTATTTGGTGTCAGTGCTAACACTGCTTTAATACTCTTTCTGTGGCTTATGAACACTGCTTCAGCATCAATCCTTATAGTGAGTGTACGGACACTGCTGCAGCAGCGATCCTTGTAATGAGCATATGGACACTGTTGCCGCAGTGATCCTTGTAATTAGTGTATGGACACTGCTGCTGCAGTGATCCTTGTAATGAACGTATGGACACTGCTGCCGCAGTGATCCTTGTAATGAATGTATGGACACTGTTCACTGCTGCCGCAGTAATTCTTGTAATGAGCGTACGGTCACTGCTGTTGCAGTGACCCCTGTAATGAACGTACAGACACTGCTGCTGCAGTGATCCCTGTGCATATGGGCACTGCTGCTGCAGTGACACTTGTAATGAGCATACAAACACTGCTGCCACAATGATCAGTGTAATGAGTGTACACACACTGCTGCCACACTGACCTTTGTAATGAGCGTATGGACTGCTGCAGCAGTGACCCTTGTAATGAGCGTATGGACTGCTGCAGCAGTGACCCTTGTAATGAGCATACGGGCACTGCTGCCGCAGTGATCCTTGTGCATATGGACACTGCTGCCGCAGTGATCCTTGTAATCAGCGTACAAGCACTGTTGCCACAGTGATCAATGTAAGGAGCATACAGACATTGCTGCCACAATGATCCTTGTAATGAGTGTACGAACTGCCTCAGCAGTGATCCTTTTAATGAGCGTACGGGCACTGCTGCCGCAATGACCTTTGTAATGAACGTACAGGCACTGCTGCCACAGTGATCCTTGTGCACATGGACACTGCTGCTACAGTGATCCTTGTAATGAGCATACAAATACTGCTGCTGCACTGGTCAGTGTAATGAGCGTACGCACACTGCTACCACAGTGATCCTTGTAATGAGAGTATGGACTGCTGCATCAGTGATCCTTGTAATGAGCATATGGACTGCTTGTAGCAGTGACCCTTGTAAAGAGCGTACGGACAGCAGCAGTGACCCTTGTAATAAGCATATGGACACTGCTGCAGCAGTGACCCTTGTAATGAGTGTACAGACACTGCTGCAGTGACCCCTGTAATGAACGTACAGACACTGCTGCTGCAGTGACCCTTGTAATGAGCATACAAACACTGCTGCCACAATGATCAATGTAATGAGTGTACACACACTGCTGCCACAGTGACCTTTGTAATGAGCGTATGGACTGCTGCAGCAGTGACCCTTGTAATGAGCGTACAGACACTGCTGCCGCAGTGACCCTTGTAATGAGCATACGGGCACTGTTGCCGCAGTGATCCTTGTGCATATGGACACTGCTGCCACAGTGATCCTTGTAATCAGCGTGCAAGCACTGTTGCCACAGTGATCAATGTAAGGAGCATACAGACATTGCTGCCACAATGATCCTTGTAATGAGTGTATGGACTGCCTCAGCAGTGATCCTTTTAATGAGCGTACGGGCACTGCTGCCGCAGTGACCTTTGTAATGAACGTACGGGCACTGCTGCCACAGTGATCCTTGTGCACATGGACACTGCTGCTGCAGTGATCCTTGTAATGAGCATACAAATACTGCTGCTGCACTGGTCAGTGTAATGAGCGTACGCACACTGCTACCACAGTGATCCTTGTAATGAGAGTATGGACTGCTGCAGCAGTGATCCTTGTAATGAGCATATGGACTGCTTGCAGCAGTGACCCTTGTAAAGAGCGTACGGACAGCAGCAGTGACCCTTGTAATAAGCAGATGGACACTGCTGCAGCAGTGACCCTTGTAATGAGTGTAAAGACACTGCTGCAGTGACCCTTGTAATAAGCGTACAGACACTGCTGCAGCAGTGACCCTTGTAATGCATGTACAGACACTGCTGCAGCAGTGACCCTTGTAATGAGTGTACAGACCCTGCTGCAGTGACCCTTGTAATAAGCGTACAGACACTGCTGCAGCAGTGACGCTTGTAATGCTCGTACAGACACTGCTGCAGCAGTGATCCTTGTAATGAGCATATGGACTGCTGCCGCAGTGATCCTTGTAATGAGCGTACGGACACTGCTGTAGTGATCTTTGTAATTAGCGTACGGACACTGCTGCCGCAGTGATCCTTGTTCATAGATTCATAGGTTGGTACTAGGCTATCGACACTAGGGCTTATACAAGCCTAGACATAACCATTCCCTGGCTATTTCTTCCCACACTATTTACTTCCCTGGACCCCTGTCTATCAGGGCAACTGACGTGATCCCCAGGATGAATTTCCTTTCTCCCATCCAATCATCAAGGTTCCTTTTGAAGAGGGCCAAAGAGGCACTCTGCTTGACATGTATGGGCAGTCTATTCCAGAGTCTGGGGAGTCTCTGAGCGTACGGACACTGCTACCGCAGTGATCCTTGTAATGAGCGTATGACGCCGCAGAGACCCTTGTAATGAGTGTATTGACACTGCAGCCACAGAGACCCTTGTAATGAGAGTATGGACACTGCTGCTGCAGTGACCCTTGTAATGAGTGTACAGACACTGCAGCCACAGTGACCCTTGTAATGAATGTGCGGACACTGCTGCCACAGTGATCCTTGTAATGAGCATACAGACACTGCTGCCACAGTGATCAATGTAATGACCGTACAGACGCTGCTGCCGCAGTGATCCTTGTAATGAGCGTATGGACACTGCTGCCACAGTGGTCCTTGTGCATATGGACACTGCTGGTGCAGTGATCCTTGTAATGAGCGTATGGACACTGCTGCCGCAGCGCTCCTTGGAATGAGCGTACGGACACTGCTGCAGTGATCCATGTAATGAGCATACGGACACTGCTGCTGCAGTGATCCTTGTAATGAGCATACGGACACTGCAGCCGCAGTGACCCTTGTAATGAGTGTGCGGACACTGCTGCCACAGTGATCCTTGTAATGAGCATACAGACACTGCTGCCACAGTGATCAATGTAATGACCGTACAGACACTGCTGCCTCAGTGACCCTTGTAATGAACGTACGGACACTGCTGCCGCAGTGATCCTTGTAATGTGCGTACTGCCACTGCTGCCGCAGTGATCCTTGTAATGAGCGTATGGACACTGCTGCCACAGTGGTCCTTGTGCATATGAACACTGCTGGTGCAGTGATCCTTGTAATGAGCGTACGGACACTGCTGCCGTAGCGCTCCTTGGAATGAGCGTACGGACACTGCTGCAGTGATCCATGTAATGAGCATACGGACACTGCTGCTGCAGTGATCCTTGTAATGAGTGTGCGGACACTGCTGCCACAGTGATCCTTGTAATGAGCATACAGACACTGCTGCCACAGTGATCAATGTAATGACCGTACAGACACTGCTGCCTCAGTGACCCTTGTAATTAGCATATGGACACAGCTGCCGCAGTGATCCTTGTAATGAGCGTATGGACACTACTGCCGCAGTGGTCCTTGTGCATATGGACACTGCTGCTGCAGTGATCCTTGTAATGAGCATACGGACACTGCTGCTGCAGTGATCCTTGTAATGAGCATATGGACACTGCTGCTGCAGCGCTCCCTGTAATGAGCGTACGGACACTGCTGCAGTGATCCATGTAATGAGCATACGGACACTGCTGCTGCAGTGATCCTTGTAATTAGCGTATGGACACTGCTGCCGCAGTGATCCTTGTTCATAGGTTGGTACTAGGCTATCAGCCCTAGGTCCTATACAAGCCTAGCCATAACAATTCCCTGGCTATTTCTTCCCACACTGTTTACTTCCCTGGACCCCTGTCTAGCAGGGTGACTGACGTGTTCCCCGGGGTGAATTTCCTTTCTCCCATCCAATCATCAAGGTTCCTTTTGAAGAGGGCTAAAGAGGCGCTCTGCTTGACATGTATGGGCAGTCTATTCCAGAGTCTGGGGTGTCTCTGAGCATACGGACATTGCTGCCGCAGTGACCCTTGTAATGAGCGTACAGACACTGCTGCCGCAGTGACCTTTGTAATGAGCATATGGACACTGCAGCCACAGAGACCCTTGTCATGAGCGTATGGACACTGCTGCTGCAGTGACCCTTGTTATGAGCGTATGGACACTGCTGCCACAGTGACCCTTGTTATGAGCGTATGGACAGTGCTGCCGCAGTGACCCTTGTAATGAGTGTATGGACATTGCTGCCGCAGTGACCATTGTAATGAGTGTATGGACACTGCTGCCACAGTGACCCTTGTAATGAGCATGCGGACACTGCTGCCGCAGTGATCCTTGTAATGAGCGTATGGACAATGCTGCCGCAGTGATCCTTGTAATAAGCATACAGACACTGCTGCCACAGTGACTCTTGTGATGAGCGTACGGCCACTGCTGCCACAGTGATCCTTGTAATGTGCATACGGCCACTGCTGCCACAGTGATCCTTGTAATGTGCATACGGCCACTGCTGCCGCAGTGATCCTTGTAATGAGCGTATGGACACTTCTGCCGCAGTGGTCCTTGTGCATATGGACACTGCTGCTGCAGTGATCATTGTAATGAGCATACGGACACTGCTGCCGCAGTGATCCTTGTAATGAGTGTATGGACTGCTGCAGCAGTGATCCTTGTAATTAGAGTATGGACTGCTGCAGCAGTGACCCTTGTAATGAGCATATGGACACTGCTGCAGCAGTGACCCTTGTAATGAGCGTGTGGGCACTGCTGCTGCAGTGACCCTTGTAATGAGCACACGGACATTGCTGCCACACCACAGTGACCCTTGTAATGAGTGTACAGACACTGCTGCAGCAGTGACCCTTGTAATGAGCATACAGACACTGCTGCCACAATGATCCTTGTGCATATGGATACTGCTGCTGCAGTGACCCTTGTAATGAGTGTACGGGCACTGCTGCAACAGTGATCCTTGTAATGAACATATGGAATAGTACAGCTGTGATTTACTACAGCTGTAAATGTTTGAATCCAGAAATTATTGCTGCATTAGGGCAGTGGTGTAAACCTCAGCTCTAGATTGTCACTGTTGAAGTGACATCCCAACCACATGTACAAAAATGTAAAGGAGGGGTTGAGGATGGATGGATAGATGGATGGGACATACGGACTACCACTCACCTCCTCCAAGGAAGGGGCAAGTGGGACTCTTTCTGTAATATTTTTTTTTTTTAACCTTGTATCCTTAAACATTTCTTCCCATTAGAGTCTACAAATCAAAAGTTACTTCTGATCCTTGTGGTCAGATCTTATGCCGTTATTGGATATATGCCATACCACATGCTATACTCATAATTGTCGATACTAGTCTGTTTTGTTTCCTATCAAAAAGAACCAAAGATGGTGTGGACTGCTGTCTCCTTTCTACCCAGCATCAGTTTGATATGTGTATCAGGAGGGGTGAGAAGAAAACCACTTGGGAGACATCGAAAACTTAGGGGCTATTGCCAGTTGTACTGTATGTACACAGTAGGCTAATTCCCATTCTAAAGAAATATATCCAACCTGCTGGCAGACAGTTTCACTGAAAACTTCACCCCCTCTTTCCCCTCTATCAGTAAATCAAGACATCCGTGCACCTGCCCCCCCTACCATTATCTCCAGGGAGCAAGTCATCACTGCCCTCTCAAAGGCAAAATATACAGACTCCATAGGACCAGATAACATCCCAGGCTGCATCCCACATAAACTCAGACAGGAACTTGCAGCACCGTTGGGCATCCTATTCAACCAAAGCCTGAGTACTGGCTTCATCCCAGCCCAGCGGATGACAGCCAATGTCAGCCCTTTGCACAAAGTTAGTGTGTCCAGCGATCCAGGAATTTATAGACCCATCAGCCTAACTAGCCTGATCTGCAAGGCCATGGAGCAGATTATCATGGACCTCATTAACAAGTAACAAGAACATTGGCAACCTCCAAATACTTGATCCCACACAGATTGGTTACATTAAAGGGAGGTCATGCCTGCTAAATTTGGTCGACTTCTTTGAGACAGTCACCAAAGCCATGGACGAGGGGAAGATGGTGCATACCGCCTACCTAGACTTGGCTAAAGCTTTCAATACTATTCCCCACTCGGATATAATAGATAAACTCTGTCAACTTGGTGTCAATCCACATGTTACCAGGTGGGTAGCAGACTGGCTCACTGATAGAGAACCTACCTAGTCAAAATAGGGGAAGCCACCTCAAGCAGTCGACTCGTAACGAGTGGTGTGTCCCGGGGATCAGTCTTAGGGCCCTTGCTGTTTGGGGTATACTTCTCTGAGGTGCAGACTAAAACCAGTGGGCTATGGCTCATCATGTTTGCAGATGATTGTAAGCTGGACGCTGCCATCAGTTCCCCTAGTGATGTGGACATCCTCTAAGAGGGTCTCACCCAAACATATGACTGGTGCCAGAAACATCGCCTCAAACTGAACACTAAAAAAATGCATCATCATCCCCTTTTGGGGAGAGTGACATCCCCACAAATGATCACATTAATGACAAGGTCCTAAGCATGCAATCAGTCGTGAGGGACTTGGGCACCCAGGTTGATAGCAAACTGACTTTTGACCACCATATTGCCTCCATTGTATGGAAAGCTTTCTGCATGGCCCACCTCATTAGTAAGGGTATCTCATCCAGGGACAAGATGGTCATAACATCCTTGTGTTCTTCCCTTATAAGACCCATTATTGAGTACAGTGCCCCTTTCGGCATGTACCTCACAAAGCACATGCAGCAGCTGGAGATACCACAGAGATTCCTCACCAGGAGAATACAGGGCCTCAAACAGCTACCCTACACAGATAGGCTAAAGGCCCTGTCTCTCTATTCAATCTCCTGCAGACTCCCCTGAGGTGACCTCTGTCTGGCATACAAAGCTATCTCAGACCCCGCCTTGATGGGACTACTGCATATCGTCAAGTCAAGCTCCACTCAAGTAACCTGCACACGTGACCTCAGCCTTGTCTGAGACATCAATAGGCCTTGTTGGCAGGACAGGTTTGTGTCCCAGACACTCTCCCTTCTGTAGAATAGACTCGCGCTCCACGTCAAGAAGAGTACCTCATTAACCCTTTTTAAGCGCAACCTGGATAACTGGATGGAGAACAGAGAATACACCCCTGGGATTCCAACTGTGTCCCTGCCAGACTGGGGCATCGGGTGCTAACCTGTCATAACATGGGCTAAGTTCTTGGCTGGGCTTGTAAGGGCCTCAGGGTCAATCACCTAGTAACTTCCTTTGATCCTATGATTTATAGTATATATTAATGTACATACAAGCATATATATATATATATATATATATAGATATATATATATATATATATATATATAATGTGTGTGTACGTATGTGCATAAATATATATATATATATATATATATATATATATATATATATATATTTAAATTTTACAAGTGTACATGTGGAGGTGTGTGCGTGTGTGTATATATATGTGTATATATATATATATATATATGTATATATATATATATATATGTGTGTGTGTGTGTGTGAGTAAAAAATGTATGTGTGTCTGTTTGTATACAAATGTGATAGTGTGTGTGTGTGTGTGTGTGTGTGTATATATATATATATATATATATATATATATATATATATATATATATATATGCACACATATATAATTATAATATCGTATGTATGTATATGTGTGTGTGTGTATGTATATAATGTTTGTGTGTGTATGTGTATGTATATATATATATATATATATATATATATATATATATATATATATATATATATATACACACACACACAAATATCCAGTGTCACCCTCAGGTTCAAGTCAAAATCTACTCTTATTACTGGTTGATAGAACAACACCCTTGGATGTTCATCGTGTTACACTGCTGCAGTCATTACACTTGGGTTATCCTGCCGTCAGGCAGTTCCCCAGTCGGCCTGAATTCCAAAGTCTTGGTCTGGCGTCGGTTGCTGTCGCCTCCTCCCTGATGTCAGTGCGACAGGGGTATATAAGATGCAGCCGATGCCATTTTCTTCAGTCTTTCTTGCCACGCGGTGCCCGAAGCAAAAGCAGTTCGCATGTGCCGGTCAGCCGACTCCTGAGATTTTCATTCCGAATCCAGAACCAAAGTCTTCTGCAAAGCTAAGTACCCCGTTGGGGAAACTTTTTCTTGCCTCAGACCAATGTCAGTAAAAGTTAATAACTGTATTTCTTGTGGGAAGCAAATACCTCATAAGGATTTCCAGTTCTATTGTATCCCATGCCTGGACCCAGACCACAACGGCACTGGTTGTCGGTTTTGTGCTAGGTTTAACAAGCACACTATTAAACGTCGGTTTGATTTTACCCGACATTATTTTGGCAGAAAATTCAATTACACCATGCCGTCAGAACTTCCGACGACCGGTATACATAAAAAGCGCAAAGACAAGGACAGACATCCGAGGCCCAAAACTGACGACGAGGCCTCTTCTAGGCCGGTCGCCGGTTCTCTGGTTTTCAGCGAGGCGCTTCGCAGCCCCAGACGACCACTTCCACAGAACTACAGACCGCCTCCGACTCCCACGTGGAACTGGCTGGGCCTTCGGATGCACAAGTTTTTCAGCCTACCAAAACTAACCCTTCAGAGGGAACCGAAGTAGCTGAGCAATCCACAGCCTCAGAGGGTGTTTTCAGACTTACCCAGTTAACCATTAAACCCTCTGCTAAGTCTAAGCCCCCCCTTAAAAACAAAGAAACAGATACAGCATTCTCCAGGACATGTCTCCATGCCTAAGAAACAAATGCTCAAAATGGCCAAAGACCTAATTACCCTGATCAGGGGGTCCCATCCCCCACCTGATAAAAGGCCCAGACAGGATGCAGACTATGAATCTTCCGACCAGGTGTCCATTTCTTCAGATTCATCCTCAGACCTAGGATATTCTTTACCCCCTTTTGGGGATTCTGATACTGAGGAATCAATTCCATTAGCCTCTCCGCCTGAGGACTACTTTTTTGGGGAGACCTTACATACCATGAGGGAGCATTTCCATTGGGAAGGCCAGGATTACTCAGAATCCAAGAAAAGGCTCAGAGACTTCCTTTTATTACCTCAACACAGACCCCTTGTTATTCCGCCAGTGTTAGATATTGTGGATGATGTGTATACTGAATTCAGCTTAAATCCTGACTCCTTACCTCCAGCCCCAGTTAAACCTAATAGATATTACAGAGTCCCTGACTCTCACAAATTTCTGTATAAAAGCCCTGTTGCTGACCCTGAAACTATTTCTCAGGGACCCAAAGGGATTAAGGCCTCATCAGCAAAAAAACCCAGTTCCTTCTGACAGAGGTTCCAGAGCATTAGACAGATGGGGAAAGAAAGTATGTATGTCTGCAACTTTAGCAATGAGAGCCTTAAATTGCCAGTTTCACATGCTAAAATATCAGCAATTTTTGATGTCTCAGTTGAAACAAAAGATGCTTCCAGATTCAGAACCTCCTAATTGTAAAGAAATGCAGGATTTATTGCATGCAGCTGAACAAGTGGGAAAACATACTTTGCAATGTGGTTTTGATTCCTTAGAGGCCTCCTGTAGAGCAGCAGTTACAGCCTCTGTCATTAGAAGACATGCTTGGTTAAAAGAACATATGTTACCAGATCATGCTAAGGCAAAATTATTGGATGCACCTTTGCAGCGGGATGTGTTGTTTGGAGTTAAGGCAGAGGAGGTATTAAAGAAGATGGAGGATAAGGCAAAATCTATGCAAATGGTGAAGGATTTCTTACAGGTTCAGCCTCCTCATTTTAGCAGAAATTGGCCAACAAAGAATTGGTCCTTTCCAGTCACAGACAGACCTCAAAGGGGTAGATACAGACGTCCAAGAGGTAGAGGTCAAGCACAAGGTCCTTACAGGCCTCGACAATGAGGTACACCAGGCCAGAAAGAAGGGGAAGACAGTCCCCAACCATATAAAAAGCAGTCTCAATGACTTCCTACTACAGCTGCCAAACAGCCCTCTCTTGGCAGCCCCCTTATGAGGAAAACTGGCACTTTTCTATCACAATTGGCATTGGATCACCAAAGACAAATGGGTTCTCAACATTGTATCTCAAGGTTACAGGTTCCACTTTCACCCGATCAATGGGCAGAGGCTCAAAAACAAATTACAGCACTCATGGGCATGAGAGCTATTCAAAAGGTACCACCACAGGAGCAAGGACAAGGATTTTACTCAAGACTCTTTCTGGTTCCCAGAAAGGACAAAGCCTGGAGGCCCATGTTCCGAAATTCAAAATGTTGACACTACAGCAGCTTATTCCCATGCTGGGCAAGAAAGCTTCGCTCGTGACTTTGGACCTCAAGGAGGCATACCTGCATGTCCCTATCAGACAAAACTGCAGAAGATACCTCTGATTCATAGCTGGTTCAATGCACTATCAATTCTCTGCACTGCCCTTTGGCTTATCTACTGCGCCCAGGGTCTTCACAAAGTGCCTGGCACCAGTAATTGCATTTTGCAGACAAAAAGGAATTCAAATTTATCCGTACCTGGACGACTGCCTGATTCAAGCAGAGAGCAAGGACATTCTTCTCAAATATCTGGCATTCGTAAAAAAGTTATTAAGTTGCCTGGTGTACACAGTAAATGAAAAGAAATCAAAACTAGTACCCTCACAAGAGATAATATTCCTGGGTGCCAGCTTGAACACAACGGCCCAGATGGCTTATCTCACGCCAGACAAGCAAGGACAACTGACTCAATATTTTCAATCGATGGCAACAAAGACCCAATTCCCTGCAAGAAAAATTCTGCAGGCCTTGGGCTACATGGCATCTTGCATACTATTAATTCCATATCCCAGACTGCATATGAGGAAACTACAATGGTACATAAAGAGTGTATGATCTCAACACTGTCAAAGTTTGGAAACAGTTATACCACTAATTCCTTGCCTTCAACAGGAGTTTCGATGGTGGGCTTAAGCTTGTCGCCTCAACAAGGGACAGCCTTTTACTCAACCCACAACCAGGCAAACACTGACAACAGATGCATCGGATTACGCCTGGGGAGCACACATGGCAGGAAAATGTATTCAGGGCGAGTGGCCCGCAGAGCAGAGACATCTTCATATCAATCAAAAAGAGATGCTAGCTGTACAAAATGCCCTTATAGCTTTCAAGGACTTGCTGCATCCAGGACAACTACTACTAAAGCCAGACAACACCACAGTTATGTGGTACATAAACAAGCAAGGGGGCACACACTCCTACCCCCTCTGCAGACAAGCCATGACCTTGTGGAACACATCTCTAGACTACCAAGTTCATCTGCAAGCACAATTCCTGCCAGGAGAGAAAAACACACTGGCAGACGACTTGAGCAGAAACATCATGGATCCCCACGAATGGGAATTAAATCCACAAATATTCAGAGTGATAACACAAAAATGGTAGAGCCCGGACATAGATCTGTTTGCATCCTCAATGAACTGCCAGCTACAGAAATTCTGCACAAGGAGTTACCATCCACAAGCATAGAAAGTGGATGCCCCCTCATTCAGCTGGAAAAACCTACAAGTATACGCTTTCCCACCTTTACCTCTCCTTCCAAAGGTACTCATAAAAGCCAGGCAAGAAGAGCCGAAGATGATCCTGATTGCACCAGACTGGCCACGCCAGCACTGGTACCCAATCTTAAAGAACTTAGCACAAGAACCACCCTAGATTTTGCCTCAAATCCCACATTTGCTGACACAGCACAACAATAAGATACTTCACAGCCAGCTAAAGACCTTAAACCTAGCTGCATGGAAAATTCCTTAGTCAAGCAAGCAATGCCTCTCTCCAAAGCTGTTATGGATGTCATTCTGGAGGCCAGAAGGCCTAGTATCAGGAAAGCCTATTCAGGTAAATGGAAGAGATTCTGTGCCTGTTACCAGGTGCACAGCCTTGACCCTCTTGTCCCAAACATTCCTCAGATACTTCAATATTTAACTGAGGTGCTGGACAAGGGCCTCTCCTTCTCATCCATCAAGATCCACGCCTCTGCCATTTCTGCTCATTACAACACGGATCCACCAATTTTCTCTAATCCTTTGCTCAAACAGTACCTCAGAGGGGCTAAAAACATAAGACCGCTCCGTAGAGGACCTACTCCAACTTGGGACCTCAACTTTGTTTTGGAAAAATTAACTTTACCTCCTTTTGAGCCAGCTAACACAGCAGAATTAAAATATATCTCTTGGAAAACTGCTCTGCTACTGGCAATAACATCAGCACGAAGAGTTTCAGAATTACAGGCACTAATGGCAGTGGAACCTTTCCTCATTTTCCACCAGGACCGGGTGTCCTTAAGAACTAACCCTACGTTTATGGCAAAGGTGGCATCAAGTGTGGCCCTAAACCAAACTATTCACTTGCCAACTTTTTATCCAAAACCACAGAATAAAGGGGAGAGACTACTACATTCTTTGGACATTCACAGACACTTACGCTTTTACTTGGACAAAACCAAAGCTTTCAGAAAATCTGAGCAATTATTGGTAGCATATGCTGCAGGAGCACAGGGAAAAGCTATTTCAAAACAGACTATTTCAAAATGGATAGGACATTGTATACATTTCTGCTATACACACCATGGGAAACCTGTACCTAGCAGCATTAGATCTCACTCCACCAGGGCAACAGCCACTTCAACTGCCTACCTCAGAAGAGTACCTACCAAGGATATTTTGGAAGCAGCAACATGGAGTTCTGTGCATGCCTTCACCAACCATTACCATTTGCCTTTATACTCCAAATCCAGAGCTAGCTTTGCCACTGCTGTGCTGCAGGGCCTTATAGCCACCCCTAATGCCTTATAGAACCAGCCACCCTACCTCAGCTTTGGGATTCCACCCAAGTGTAATGACTGCAGCAGTGTAACACGATGAACATAGTACAGTTTTGTACCTACCATAAATGTAGATGTTCGAGTGTAAACACTGCTGCAGTCCAGGTTACCCTCCCTACTTCCCCTCTTACTTGCTGGTACGTACCTAGGTCTTCTACCCTTTACTACCTATGGGGAGTATTTGCTGGTAACTGAAAATTGTTTGCTTTTCTTTTGTATACTTTACTAGCAATTTGAATTGCCTTCCTATTTGGGGGCACCTGACATCTGGGACAAGAAAAACTGAAGAAAATGGCGTCTGCTGCATCTTATATACCCCTGTTGCACTGACGTCAGGGAGGAGGCGACAGCAACCAATGCCAGACTAAGACTTTATACCTCAGGCTGACTGAGGAACCGCCGGACGGCAGGATAACCCAAGTGTAATGACTGCAGCAGTGTTTACACTCGAACATCTACATTTATGGTAGGCACAAAACTGTACTTTCGTTTCTTGCTATTGCCAGTGCTATGAACAAACTGATGAATTTAAATACACAAACCCAATCCCATGAATGAAAACCCATTAGTATTAGTCAGCAAGTAACAAAACGTCAATTAAATTTTAACATTTTTGACATTAATTTCCAGCAAACTCATTAAATGCTGTTTCAACACTTTGTAGACCTTATTCTCATTTTAAGTAATTATATATATTTTTTAAAGTTACTACCCTGAAACTTTTTGTGACATAATATTAATGTTATGCTAAAAGTGATTTAGTAGAGTTGCCTAATAGCCCAAAAGTATATTACATGTATTGTGTTATTACAGAAATTGTAAATGTATCTAAAACGCAGACCTGCACGTTATGTCAAAATGCAATTATATATTGCCTTATAAAGTGATCCGTTAGTCTAAAACTTCTCATAACATCAGTAATATAGTACTATAACCAGTTAGGAAGGCTTTTGTAATAATTACTAATAAGTAGTTAAATTATTTTGGGCGGTCACGGTGGTGCAGCGATTAGCGTTGCCGCCTCACAGCAAGAGGTTTTCCGGTTCGATCCTCGGCTGGGGTGCCTTCTGTGCAGAGTCTGCATGTCCTCCCTGTGGTTGCGTGGTTTTCCTCCGGGTGCTCCGGTTTCCTCCCACATCTGAAGGATATGCTGTAGGTGGATTGGACAAACTAAATTGGCCCTAGGTGTGAGTGCGTGCATGTGTGTGCCTTCTGTGGAAGGTTGGGCTTCGGGCTGGCAACTCAACACCGTAGAACTCCACTGCCAATCATGAGCAGACGGTGATCCACTGTGGTGACCCCTAACTGGGAAAAGCCGAAAGAAGAAGAAGTTAAATTATTAATTTTCATTTAAACCTGGATATAATAAGGCACCCCGTTGCATAATCCATTGTTTTTCCTTTTGCTCAGAATAGAGTGCCTTTGTTCCAGTTTGCAGTTGTGCACTGTTTTATCAGTTTTCACAAAGGTAAATACAGCTGAAGTATGTTTAATGCACTGTTTATACAGGGCACTTCAGTTTAAATAAACTAGAAGTCTACAGTGCTTAAAATGCCCCACATCCATGTACAGCTAAAAAAGTCATCTGGGTAATATTCTCCTAACTACAATGAGTAGTAAGTTCACTTATTTCTTACATTTCCCAGTGTTAATACTGGAAAAATGTCTTATAAATTCTGGAACAGGCTGCGGAATTAGTTAAAGAATAGTAACCCTTGATGGATTCTAGACATGAACAGTCTGATTTTGACACTTATAATGATAAGTTATGCATTTATGATGAGTTAGTGAACTTTTGATGTTATGTTGTCCCTATCTCGCCTTCATCCTTACTTGTTGGGTTCGGAGCAGATACTCTGCTCCAACTCGGCCGCATTCTAACTTCCACAGGCTTGAGGCTAGACCCTATCCCAGCATGCATAGCGAGAGTTACCCAGATCTCGTTTGCCGCTTGAAGCTTCAGGGTTGCTTTGCAACTGGCTCAGGGTAAATTGTATTTTTTTCTAATTATTTTGTTAAAAAAATTTTGATATTTCTTATATATAGTTATTCATTGTAGTTAGGAGATTCTAGGTGCTTGTATGCTTTCTGTCTATTGCCCTATTTTTTTCTGTTTTTTGTTGAGGCTGTCATTTTCCCCTCTCAGGCCTTCTAGTTCCCCCTTTCGTTAGTCCCTAACAAATCCATTTCAGTTAGAGAATTTGTTTCTCCCTTTTAATTTCAGCCCGTTTGAGTTGGAGGGCTTTTTCTCCTTTACCTCCCCTTTCCATAGGAGTTCGCCGTTTGTTAGAGGCATCTCCTCAGATGGACGAGCTGTCATTTAACTGAGAGTAGGAGTTCGCTGTTTGTTAGAGGCATCTCCTCAGATGGACGAGCTGTCATTTAACTGAGAGACTCTCCTCCTTTAGTTTTCCCCACGTTTTTTTCCTTTAACTCATTCACTCCAGAGCAGCTCAGGAAAAGCTGCTTTCTTAATTCCATCATAGGAACAATAGTGCAGCCTGAGCTCATTTTCAGAAAATCCATTTGTAATACCATACAGAAAACAAATGTTCATAACTCTTTAACTATAAGAGCTAGACTAAAAATGTAAACACGAAAGTTGTTCAGCAGACACTGACCTTTCCAACAGTGTAAATGTTGATAGTGTATATCAAAGTCATTATTAAATATGTGGCAAGGAATGCTGATATTGTGCATATTTTTTACCTTTTTGGAAAAACAAAGCATAATATCTTGATCAATGTACCATGCAGACCCATACAATTTGAATGTAATTTGTTAATATGAATGTCAGCTTTAAAATTATATCTTAACCATTACTGTGTGATGTTCCTTTCTTGAGATATTCACAGAAATATGATTAATATATTATTTTTCATAATTGATAAATAAACAAAGCATAATATCTCATCACCTGTAACAGACCGAGCCTACATATCAGTGTAGAAGTTGCGCATCTGAATGTCAGCTTCAAAATGATGCATCGTTTGTGTGATCACCATGCTCCCTTGCAAAGATATGGGCATAATAATGAAAAGTATTGTAAATGTATAATTTTCATAACCGTACAAAACTAAACAAACTGTGATATCTGTACATGTGTAGGGTGCACAGACACAGTTCTTCTACCATGTTGTAGTAACACTGTCTTCAAAATGAGGTATTACTTGGCACACTGACATGCTCCCTTGCAAAGTTATTTACCAAAATATGGGAAAAAAATCACAAATTCCATAACCTAATTCCAAACAAACTTTGATATCTGCACATGTCCAACATACAGGCACAATTCTTTTACCATGTTGGAACCAGCAATACTGTCTTCAAAATGAGGTATTACTTGGCACATTCAGATGCTCCCCTGCAAAGTTATCTACCAAAATATGAAAAAAAATCATAATTTCCATAACCTAAGTCCGAAACAAACTTTGATATCTGCACATGAGTACAACATACAGGCACCATTCTTTTCCCATGTTAGAACTATCAATACTGTCTTCACAATGAGGTATTACTTGGCACATTCAGATGCTCCCTTGTAAAGTTATTTACCAAAATATGAAAAAAAATCATAAATTTCATAACCCATGTCCGAAACAAACTTTGATATCTGCATATGAGTACAACCTACAGACACCATTCTTTTACCATGTTAGAACTATCAATACTGTTTTCAGAATAAGGTATTAGCACAGTCAGATGTTCCCTTGCAAAGTTATTTACCAAAAATATGAAAAAAAAATCATAATTTCCATAACTTAAGTCCGAAACAAACTTTGATATCTACACATGAGTACAACATACAGCCACCATTCTTTTACCATGTTAGAACTCTCAGTACTGTCTTCAAAATGAGGTATTACTTAGCACATTCAGATGCTCCCTTGCAAAGTTATTTACCAAAATATGAACAAAAATATAATTTCCATAACCTAAGTCTGAAACAAACTTTGATATCTGCCCATGTGTACAACATAGTGGCACAATTATTTTACCATGTTAGAACTATCAGTACTGTCTTTAGAATGAGGTATTACTTAGCACATTCAGATGCTCCCTTGCAAAGTTATTTACAAAAATATGAAAAAAATCATAATTTCCATAACCTAAGTCCGAAACGAACTTTGATGTTGCATTCTCATTACAAATGTCTGTGCCACACCAAGGTAGCCAGCACTGGAAAAGGGACAATTACTCCACTGCCATTCATACCAAATCTACCAAAGCCAAATTTGATGTACATTTGTCCTTCCAGGCCAAGGACAACCACAAGGCATTCCTGGGCTATGTCCACAGCCTCAAATCATTAGACCATCTCCCAATCCATTTAGAAAGAGATGATCCCTCACAGAGCCAGACACATAACTCATACAACTACAAACATGGAAAAACAGGTGGGGAAAAGACAATGGCAACACACACACACACACACACACACACACACACACACACACACACACACACACACACACACACACACACCTGGTACACAAATTAATTATTTACCCTACCAACTTTTTCATTACTACATGTTATACACACATCCCTAAATGAAACAATCACCCGAATGACCCCTTCAGGAAAATGTTGAGATACACACAATCACAAATATATATATACATTGGTCACACACACACACACACACACACACATATATATATATATATATATATACATGCACATGCACACACACACACACACACACACATATATATATATATATATATATATATATATGTATGTATGTATGTATAGGAAGAAAAAAAAATCAGGGGGTTAGGAGGTTAGGCAGTTGATGAAGAATGAGGCGGGGTTGTTTGCAATGACTCCAAGCAGAGAAAAAACACAACCTGGCTTTTGCAGTCATCAAAGTGATAACGACTTCTACTTATGTGAATAACAGTGACAGCAGCGGAGACTTTTCCCAGAAAAGTGGTAATGACTCACTGCTATATTGTAATTGCACATATTGCTAATGTGATAATGACCTTCCTTTCATTACTGTAAAGGTATGCATGCTGAGACACAGGTGATAATTGCTGCACATAACCTGTTAAGTAGGCATTCATTATATTACATTGTGCAGCTGTTATGTAACACAGACTCTATCATCAGTAAGGAGAAGACCTGAGTCATCTAGTCAAATAGTATAACACTTTGATATTAATGAGCCCTTCCTCCCACCTAAATTCCACATATGACAGACAAAGCAAGGTGAAATGCACAAAAAAATATGGTAGCTCCATGTTGTCAGTAGTCACCTAGTGATAACCTTTATCTCACAGAGGCAGTATAATCACAAATAGAGTAATACAAGCAGAAGTGATAATCACAAATAGAATAATACAAGCAGAAGTGATGTAACCCAGTGTAATTTTCAGACTAACTTTCTATATGTCCCCGTAACCCCTCCAGTTGTTTGCATTCTGTATTCACAGGCAACAAAACAACACAAACTGCCCCAGCAGTCACTTCAGCAGTGAGACCATGTATGCACAAGCACTTCCCTGATACACAATGAATTATTTCCCCAAGCAACATCCTCATAATTATGAGTCTAATTATGGTGGCTGCCAGAAAAGCAATTACTAGAAAATGGAAATCTAAGTCTAGACCAACTTTACAAGTAGTAGTGAATATAGTAACAGAGATAAAACAACTGGAACTGGGATCTTTAGGAAAAAGGGATGGAGCAAACTACATAGGAAAAAAATGGGAATGTTTACAACTGCAGTTGTTTCAATGCTGTTTTTTATGTATACTGTTTGCAACTAAAGTTATATGATTTTGTATGTGTTTCATTTATATAAATGTAAGATTGCCTTTGTTATATGTGTAAACTCAATAAAGATGTTTGGAAAAAAAAACTGAAATGCTTGGCATTATTAGGCATTAGGAAACCGACAAAAGTCCATGTCCCTAACTCTTACAATCCTAAGTCACAGTCTGCATAAGGACTGCAAATTCTAGTGGGTTTTATAATCAACAATCTGTCTTGAAGGAGATTACCTGATAAGTCTCTTCTATGCCCTGACAGCTGTTGTGTGTAGCAACTAAGAGATCTACGCCTGCATAGTAATCTGTATGTTCAGTCTCGGGGACTTGCTGGTACCAACAAGCAAGTATGAACCTAAACCCCACCACAACTTCCTGTCAGGGACTATATATTACTGTAAGGAAGGCAAACAATTTCCCTCAGGATAGTTGAAGTGATGATCTATCACCTTATACCACTCCTTCATGCCCTGTGTCTTTCTCTCTCACCTCTTTTAATTCCTGGTTATTGGAGGCATAGTCAGGTAATTAGGAACAAGACTCCTAATGCCAGTTGGCCAGGTACTCACAACAATTTTATCTGTGTTTAACTGTCACAGTCTTCTAGACAAGCCCACTTTACAGGGGGTCTCGCAGAAAGATTTCTGCACAAAGCAGAATGCTAACTGAAACATGTATATTGCCCCAAAGTTAGTGGAATGTTAAACAAAAGGGTTGTACAGAACGTTACCCATTAGAGTTGTACATATGTAATATTGAAAACAAAGCTGATTATAATCCTCAGTGATTTACCAGAAAATACTACTTATTCCAAAGGACAGGAGCGATCAGGTTATAGGAGCACTAACAAGTGTGCATTCCTGATGAATAAAATATATCAAACTGGAATGTCTGGCAGTATTGGCTGACACTATTCTATAGTGATTCATGAAAAGGCTTAATATTACGAAGGTTGGCAAAAATAAAAAGGCACATCCCAGTCCCATCAGGTGTGCCCCAACATGCATTTCCTGAGCAAGAATGAATCCGCTCTAATGTCTGGCATTATTGACTTACTATTATCTTCAGAGATTTACCAGAAAATTTATATTATTGGGAGAGGCAGAAACAAATTGTGTACCTGTGCACTTGCATACATTTCCTAAAACAATCAGAAATGTCAGACTCTGATGTCTGCCATTAATGCCTATCAATATCAGTGTTCAGTGATCAATATCAAGAGCAGTGATTTAACAAGAAATGAGTTACATGTAACAATAGTCAGAAAAAATAATAATACTAACAAGTCAGTAATAGTACAACATTTAGATAGTGAGCACTTCCTCCCAGCTAAATTCCACAAGTGACTGACAAAGGCAAGGAAAGGAGACTTCCATAAGAAATTGATTCTAATGTATTTTGCTAGACTTAGAGGCCTACGTAGGCAACGGAAGATATGCAATGTCAAAAACCAGAAAGTAGTAACACAATACTTTGCAGGTTGAAATCCAACTGAAACGTCCAGCAGAACCAAGTACTGGCAAGAAATAATGGAAGTAATAGTCGCATCATGTTTCCTTTGTATACTGCACCCTTCGATTAAAAGTTTGACCAGCTACTTTGCAGACAGTGACTAACGGTGGTTATGTACCTCAAGGCTGGTCAAACAGGACAATGAACTTCAGCTTCTCCATCTTCAAAGTATCATAATCCCATAGCACTGACTTGCAAGCTATAGGACCCCCTCTATGACCCAGAAAGCCCATGTATTATTGGAAACACTCACTATCCAACCCAACACCATCAAGTACAGAACTACCTCAAAAAAGCAATCCACCCTGGTGGAATCTCAACATAAGTAGGTTGTATAACAGAAGGAAGAAACTCATGGCAAAAACTAGGTGGTGGAGAACCCAGCAAGAAAAAAGCCATCTCAAACTGCACAAACAGATCTGAAGACAAATAAAATCTACCAAAGCCAAATCTGAGATACATATATCCACAACCTGAAATGAACCACTGCCAGAAATGCTCTCCATAAAGGGCTATCACAGACAAATAACTGACATCTGAACCATGGACTAACAGTAAATGACAAAAAATACCTAACAGTACCCCCCAGGAGGTCATCCAGCCCTTGTAACTGTCATATTGACACCACATCCCTAAGAGTTGACTCGGTAGTCAGGGACCTGGGGGCACACACAGACATTAACAGACTTTGACCGTCACATGTCTATACTAGTGAGGAAATCATTCTGTACTTTGCAACGTACTAACAAAAGGTACCACATGTAGGTCCAAGAAAGAAGTAAGTTATATCTGTTATACAAAATGGCATCACTTGTTAGAGCTGCTTTTACATTTATACTTTTGAACACTTTTCCAGTATGCAGTGAAACAAACCATATGAACCAGTCATGACAAAACTGCCCTCAAGTCAGGAAATTACAACTATAACAGGGCACACAAACTTGTGTCATTGTGATCCACAATATCAGGGCACTCAAACTTCTGTCATTGCAACACACCAATGTCACAAAGAATAAAGGAATACAAGTTTCCATTTTATTTTTGTGGTTATTCTTTTTGTAGTTGCAAACATGTGCCACTGCAGCATTATTGAGAAACATTGCACAAAACCGAAAAAGGTAAACCAAGTAACTGATTTCTATTACTATTTACAGCTGTATGAATGCACTGCCCAATTCTTCAGCCATACGTGCAGACTTGAAACCTTGTGTCATCACATTACAGTTTCACACTAACAGTACCAGCCATTATCCCTGAAATGAGTTGTTTGCCCCACTGGACAATTGGACGTTTTGGTGAATGCCTGTTTTACAGGGAATAAATGCAACAGAAATTGTAACGTGATAAATGCCAAAACTGTGCTTATATGTAACTTTGTACCGGCAGCATTCTCAATGGAAGTGCAAGGCAAAAGGCTGTAAAGACTGCAGGGCAAGCTTCATAAGTAGACTGGAGGACACTGTTGCTCGACTTTGAATTCAAAAGACAGAAATGCACATAACCCATCTGCCAGTAGTTAGACTGTAAGACTAGTTAGACTTAAGCGTTAAAGCAGAACCTATGATTCCAAAATCCCATATCCAGTCACAACTAAGGTTGTCTGAGAGCTAAAAATGCTGATCAAAAAGTTGAAAACAAGAACACATCTGTATAACTAGAAGGGGAAAAAAATTAAATTTTAACAAACCAAAAATAAGGCAACACTTCAGAGATATGTCTGAATGAAACAAAAATAAACTCTTAGCAGCCATCAAACTATCCCACTGACAAAAAAAGACAAACTGTTAAGCTGTTTAGCATCTGTCTTCTACAAGCACCATCTCCTACTAACTCTGCCATGCCCATCATAGTAAACGAGAGTCTGGACATACATATATATTCATAGCTGTCTAGCACTAGAAGTAATGATGTCCTATCTGAACATTCAGTATACTCTCAGCCTTTTAAGAACATAATCCATAAATTTATCAGGCTTGCAAAAACGCAATGTATATTTTAGCACAGCACAAAGAATCGTACCTGCCCAATTCTTTGCCCACTAGCCTGTAATTACTACTAAAGGATACTATGTGGGCCGGCTCTGTACCTTAGCTACTATTCCGTTTCTGTCCATCATTGTTCCTAGATGACCTTATACAAGTAAATATCAAACAACTCTAACAAAACAAAAACACAGGGAAAAGTCGCTCAGATTAACAAATTATGTCATGAGGTGGGACAGAATAGCAGACGTAGGTGCCGATGGATTAAACAAACCGCTTGCACAACGTAAGAAACGCTTAGAAGTTTGCTTTGACTCTGATTATTAACTGCTACTGGTCCTCCACTCACAACAGAAATTAGACTAAGAAATACGTTCAAAAGTTCACAACTACAACAGCAAATTAAAATCCTTCCGAAGAAGTCCAAAATTCTATCCTGCACGGCCACAATGCACACACGAGAAGCAATTTCACAAAATGTAAAGTCGATTGTAGAGAGTACAAAGATTTAAACTTCCCACTGAATTTCCAAAGCACAAAACTTTATACTGTCCCGACTATGATGGGGACGACAAGAACCATGCATAAGTTCACTGCTCAATAACCACTCACTTCACTGTCCGGTACTGCAAGACCTTTGTGGGCAGGGACAAGTGGTCTCACAGGAGAGGCTTTACCCTCCCAATAACTGCATTCATTAGAAACTTACGACGTTCAAGTACAAAAGGGGAGAATGCAGTAGCTGCTGTCACCCAGACTCCCACGCCCTATTCGGACACAGTTAACTACTCGAGCCCCCAGGTCTGAGCTTCCAAGTGCAATCACAGAAAAAATAAGCTGCCATTACATTATTTTTGATTAGAGTAATATAGCATTGTTATGGGTAGAGGAGTTCTATACTATGTGTTGTAAAGCTAAATAGTTTGTTGTAAAGGGGAATGTGTAGTTAGGTAGATATGTTGCCTCTGTGTGCCCAGTAACTGTCATTTTCTAACGTTAGTCTTTGCCAGTAATTCACAGTCAACTAAAAAGGAGAGCTGAGAAACAAAGCTCAGTGGTTTTAAAACAAAAAATATTACCAAAAAGGAGTTAGCTAACTCAGATTTATTAACGGAAGTTACGGAGATAAAAAATTTAGTAAGACAATGTAGATCATGTACGCATCCGATTGGCTGACACCGCTTCATTTAGGAAACAGATAGACTCGACTTTACTGCAATCATAAGTGAAGACAGGGAGGATTTTAACCAGATTTACTTATAAAAGTCCAATAGGACCATTAGGTAACTCCACTCTAAATACAAAGTTGAGAAAGTAACTGACAACATTCAGTTACTTTCTCAACTTATTTTTCAACAACCGCTTTGAATTAAGGCTGTAAACATACTTGCGCTGCTGGAAGGCACTCTGGGTTAACATGATGGAATTCCTATCTTCTCATGGCACGCTCGGTGTTAAGCACGGAGGTGCCATGAGAAGGTACTCTGGGTTAATGAGTTAAGGGGGAAAAAAAAAATAATAACTTGCCTTCTCTGTCTGTTTGGGCCGTTTTTTTCTTGTCATAGTTAGTATTGTTGGCTGTTGTGTGGTTATCTTTTATATATCAGACATGTCCAAGGAGTCATCAAAAGAATCCAAGCCTTCTGGATTCAAA
Organism: Protopterus annectens; assembly: GCF_019279795.1. Taxonomy (NCBI): domain Eukaryota; kingdom Metazoa; phylum Chordata; order Ceratodontiformes; family Protopteridae; genus Protopterus; species Protopterus annectens. The sequence continues at coordinate 1,143,131,767 of NC_056746.1, forward strand.
AAATGTGATTCCTGCACACAGAACATGTCATTGACCATTGGTCATCCTAGTTGCGTTTACTGCCTGGGAGCCGCTCACCTGCAGGACTTATGTTCCATTTGTCATGGATTTAGCTTTAGGGTCCTGCAGCAGCGGAAAAACAAGTTAATTCTGAGAGGGTTACTTAAAGGGTCTTTTGAGGCATCTTTGGAAGAGAATCAGGCAGGCAAATTTGATAAGCCCTCCAAGAAAGCAACTTTGTTGGCTCAGAGCTCGGAATTGTCGAAGGGGAAAGACAAACAAGTTTGTCACATCCAAAGTCAGTCGAGTCCGACGACACATTCTCCTTTGGTTCCTCGAGTGTCTTAGGAACTGACCAGGAGCCAAAACAGAAACCAGTCTCCCTCCTTAGAGCCGGTGCGTTCTGTACCGCAGTCTCCACTGCTCCAGTCCGTGACAGGTAGTCATTGCTCATCCACCCAATCCTCTCAATTATCCAGGAGCCTCTCGGATGATGATGTGGAGAGGGTGGTGAAGAGGTTACTTAGGACACCGACCATGGCAAAAATTTTATCGAGCCCAGCCCTTATGGACATGGAGCCGACCACCCAACCTACTTTGTCATCGATTCCTCCTTCGACTCACCTGAGTTCGGAGCCAGAGTGCATGGAAGTCATTGTGGTTGAACCATCGGGTCCGAAAACCACCAGTCTCTCGGTTCCAAGATCTGCTCCGATCTTGTTGATACCACTCTCTATTGAGGGATCTAGAGGCCGACACTCTGTTGTGTTGGCTCTGGTGGGGAGGGGGGGGGGGAGATAGGAACCCTGTCGGATTCTACTCTCCCACTTGGGGCCTTGGAGCAGGTGAAGTCGGTGCCGACATCAGCCTCGGAGCCATCGCCCTTGCTACGGGGGACATCTCCAGGCTCTTCGGAGCCAGAAACTCTCTCTGGCCGGGATCGTGGTGCCTTCGAGGTGATGAGGAGTTTGCCGTCCTCCTAGGCCAATCCACCCTCAGCTTCAGCTGCTCCGTCCCCTTTGGGGCCGATGTCTGCTTCCATACCACCCCTCCACCCAAAGCAAAGGGAACCAATGCCTCAGGACACCGCCTTGGGCGACCCCACCCCTTCCGAAACTTCACCAGAGTATCCCTCTGAAGAGGTCCCTCGGAAGAGGACTTTTAAGAGGAAGCTTTTAGACTCCCCCGAGTCTCTCACATCAGACACTGACTCGGAGGACTCGGAAGGGTCACCATGGTCCCCCTTGCAGGATGTCTCTCTTTCAGACATCCTGAAAATCCTCAAGCAGAGGGGTGGCTGGAAATCCCTTTCCCCTTCTGAAGATGAGTCCGTGTACTTGGAGGCATTTGGCTCCCAACCCTCCACCTCTTAGGTGTCTCTTCCTTTCAAGCAGCTGCTGGGGGTGGTCAATCGAAAGGCGTGGAGCTCTCCAGAATCTATGGAACCGATTCCCAGGAGGCCCAATAAGTTTATCACAAGGCCAGAGGGCAAACTTTTCCTGACTAAAGGAGTTCCATTTGATGCTATGGTGGTTGCAGCAGCCACAAAGAAGGAATTAGTAGAAACAAATTCTTCTGTCCATCCACCCAACAAGGAGTCCCGTATGATGGACATATACGGGAAGCATGTGTTTTCATCAGCGGCTTTCACCCTTAGGTCACTGAATTATTTGTCCCATTTCACTCATCTCCAGAGGGATCTCCACCAAGAGCTGGGAGATGATACAGTTGCGAGAGCTTCAGACAAGACTGCTTCCCAGCTTGCGATCTTGTTTTCTGTAGTTAGCTCCTGTATGTGGCTTATCTCTTACGCAGCCGATGGAGTGAGCAGGGCAGCAGGCACAGGAATTGCCTTACGGAGACCTTTGCGAGTTCGCGGAGCCCATCAAGTCCTCCTTTACCGATGACCTATTTGATGGCTCGTCATTGCTCGGACCCAAGGTAAAAGAGACTCTCACCAGGGGCGAGCAAGACAGCAAAACTCTCTGCCGTGGGAGTATGTTTTTACATGCCTCTTAGACCTTATCCCAAAGGTTAAAAAGGTGGGAAAATCTGGTTCCGGAAATCCCAGGGAGCTTCGCCTGATGCACGTGGTGACCTTCCCCCAGGGGCAGAGGGAAATAATAATGGGAGACGCCACCCTCACAGCAGAGGGGGGTCTGCAGAATCAGGGTGACAGAGATACGTTCACGGTAAGCCATTCCAGAGCTCCTGAAAGGAGGCCCGCCTGTCCACCTCTGGAGGCAGTCGGGGGCAGATTGTCACTGTACCCAGAAGCTTGGCAAAGTATCACAAATGACACATGGGTACAGTCGATAATATCCAAGGGATACAGCATTCCTTTCTCCCTACCACCTCTTTCCAGAAAATAAAAGTCAATCGCAGATGTGCCACCCAATCTACGGGGTCAAGCAAACCTAGAAATTCCAAAGGTTGCTAGAAAACAGTCCCCGCAGACCAAATCAGATCTGGAACTTACTCAAGATTCTTTTTAGTTCCAAAGAAAACAGGGGACTGTAGGCCCATTTTGGATCTCAGCAGACTGAACAAGTCTATCAAGAAAACAAAGTTCTGGATGGTGACACTGCAGAGTCCATTCTTCCCTTTTTGGGAAAGGACAATTGGATGTGCTCCATCGATCTCCAGTATGCGTACTACCCCATCAAGATGGACAGGTGATCCACAAGATATCTACGCTTCTGGCTGCTAGCCAATCATTACCAGTTCAGAGCTCTGCCCTTTGGTCTCACTACAGCCCCCAGAATGTTCACCAAATGCATGGCAGTAGTTACGGCTCAGACAACTGGCTCCTTACCGCCACCACCGAGCATCGACTAATCAGGTCAAGGGACACCACAATTCATCTTTGCTCAGAGCTAGGCATCCCTCTAAACTACGGAAAATCTGCCTTGTCGAGATATTACATTTATAGGAGCAGATTTAAATACAAAAGACTTGATAGCAAAATTACCTCAGGAGAGAGTGTCAACCATACGACATCAGGTGTCAGTCTTGATCAGGAGAAAGAAGATTCAAGCAAGATTTGTTCTCACAGTGCTAGGCTCTATGGCGTCAGCAATAACACTAGTTCCCTTAGCACGCTTCCATATGAGGATATTGCAGTGGCTCCAATTTGCTCAATGATCCATGCAGGATCTGCCCATGTCACACGAGATTATCATCACAGAGACCTGCAAAAAGGATCTACAGTGGTGGCTTCAGTCTATGCATGTAACGATAGGCAGGCTGTTCATCCTTCTCCATCTGGTAGCCACAGTGACCACAGATGCTTCGTAAATAGGGTGGGGGGAGGGCATTATCTGGGACAGACTGTTCAAGGAACTTGGCAGCAACATGAGTACCACTTGCACATCAACGTCCTGGAGATGAGAGCAGTACTTCTGGTATTGCAAGCACTCCAGGGCTCTCTATGTATGGGGACGATTGCAATTCAGGCAGACAACCTGCCCGTAGTGTGGTACACCAGCAAGCAAGGTGGAACCAGATCTTACCCTTAGGTCTTAGATCTTACTTGTGTCGAGAGGCTCAAAGAGTATGGCAGTGGGTGGTGTCTTCTCATCGCTTTCTGATTGCAACGCACATTCCAGGGAGATCCAACATGATAGCAGACAAGCTAAGCTGGGCAATTCTGATGCCACACGAGTGGTCCCTGAAGCAGGAAATTGCAAATCAGATTTTTCGCAAGTGGGGCCAGCCTTGTTGCGATCTTTTTGCCTTGTCCATCAATACCAAATGCAGAAGCTATTTTGCCCTGGTCCCCCAACTGGGATGCACTTGTTTACGATTGGCCCCTGTGACTTCTTTATGCTTTTCTCCCATTTCCTCTAATACCCAAAGTTCTTCAGAAATCAAAATCGCTGTGTTGCAAGCTAATCCTCATTGCACCTTACTGGCCTCATCAGATTTAGTTACCCTTCCTTTGGCCCCATCTCCAAGAGGAGCCTTGGATTCTGGACCCAGTTCCAGATCTCCTGGTGCATCAGTCAGGAACGTTCCACCCTTCTATTCTGACCCTCAAGCTGACTGCTTAGTTTCTCCACCTCCCATCTTAGCCAGGTTTCCTGACATTTCCCCAGCAGTACGACACATTTTGATCTCTTCTCACAAATCTACAACTAGAAAGGTTTATGCCAGCAAATGGAAGAGGTTCTCTTGTTGGGCAGCCAAAAACCATATTGACCCTTTTACTGCACTCATTTCAAAAGTCCTGGAATTCCTAACTGAGACTTTTAACCAAGGGGCAGCTGCAGCCACCATCGGAGTTCAGCTAGCTGCTGTTTCCAATTATCATGTTGGAGAAGTGGGTTCCAACGTTATGTCCCACAGGTTATGCAAAGCTTTCCTGAAAGGTACTATCCTCTTGAGACCTCCAGTAAGAGAACCGCCTTCTCCTTGGGATCTAAAATTAGTTTTAGCTGCCTTGATTCTCCCTCTTTTGAAACTTGCTGCTACTTGTTCTGTGAAGTTCTTGACTTGGAAAACAGTTTTTCTTGACTGCCATTACCTCAGCCAGGAGTGTGTCAGAATTAAAAGGTCTCTCCATTCATCTCCCTTATTTAATTTTTCACAAAGACAGAGTTTCTGTCAAAACCAGTCCCTCCTTCCTAGCAAAAGTTTGCTCTGAGTCAAATTTAAATCGGTCAATAGAACTTCCCGTTTTCTTCCCTAATCATGGCAACAAGGCAGAATATAAACTCCACCAACTGCATGTTTATAGGCAGTTATGTTTCTTCTTGCACAGGACAAAAGAATTCAGAAAATCCAACCAATTGTTTTATCATTTTCAGAAAACAGAAAGGGAACTTCAGTCTCAAAAGTAACCTTATTGAAATGGCTTACAGACACCATCACTTATGCTTATAGCTCACAGCGCAAACAACTTCCAGGAAAAATTCAAGGGCATTCAACTAGGGCATTGTCTACCTCTACTGCATTTCAAGCCAGACTGCCTTTGGGCTCATTTTGTGTGGCAGCTACTTGGGTTAATCCTCATTTCTTCATCACTCATTACAAGGTAGATGTGGCCTCCCGGAACAGGGCATTCTTTGGTTCCACTGTTCTGAAGAGTTTATTCCCTTGAGCCCCCCGAGAAAGAAGGTGCTGGGGACGCTGTCCCAACAAGTAAGAATGAAGGCGAGATAGGACCACGTAATATAAAAAAGTTATGCACTCACCATAACGTTCCATGTTTGTTGTCCATGATCTCACCTTCTTTCTTGCGTCCCTCCCCCCCTTCCTGGAGGATTGAGAAGAATTATCTGGTGTTTGGCTGTATGTGCTATGATTCCCTTCCTGCCTCTGTTACTGTTGTCTTGGTGGTATGGATATATATATATATATATATATATATATATATATATATATATATATATATATATATATATGTATATGTTTAGTCTAGTGTTATTGGTTTATCACAAACGAGATCTGGGTAACTCCATTTATGCATGCTGGGATAGGGTCTAGCCTCCAGCCAGTGGCAGCTCTGGAGCTTTAGGGTATGGCCGAGTCGGAGCCAAATATCGGCTCCGAACCCAACAAGCAAGAAAGAAGGCAAGATCATGGACAACAAACATGATACGTTATGGTGAGTACATAACTTCTTTTTTTCCTTACCCGTACCTTGAAGTATGTTGTCATTTACTTCATAAATATTGTTTGTTATGGAAAAGTGCTACTCCTACTTTGACCAGGCTTGTGGATTTTTGAACAACTAGTTTAATATTTTGTTTTCAGTCACTTGATAAACACTGTATCAGTGTTTTAGATGTCGTAATTGTAAACAAAATAAATGGTGTAGTTAAAAAAAAAAAAAAAAAAGTATATAAAACACATTTTCAAAAAAAATGCATTTTTGCTTGTATGTAGTTGTTGCCTTGGGATTTTTTTTAGAAATATTCCCAAATCTCAGTTTTTAAGGAATTGGAGAGCTTGTAGTGCTTAGTAATATTTTGAAAGGGAGATTAGTACCTTAAGTTTTCTGAATGGAATATCTAGTGTCAAGGATGTGAGTGATGCTTGGGGTGCAGCCAGGAGTAGACTAGGGCACAATCTTTGGAAAACAAATCAACAAATACATTGTCTCCTTTTGTATGTGAACCATATTTCTCAAGTAGAAAAGCCCCAGATATATCTTATCCAGAAAATCAAGAGCCGTAAATGTTTCATCTATCCAAATAGATTAGCACAACAGGACTGAATCTTAAGGATTTTATCCTAAGATTTGTCATTACTTAATAGTACTAACAGTAATCAAATATATTTTTTATGAAACACTGACATCTACTTTGTGAAGTCAGTTTTGTTTTGAAAAAGTGTTTGACGGAGTTCAGGCTATTTTTTCATCAGTGCCAAGTGTGTACCGAGCCTCTAAACTTTTCAACCTCAGCCTATCCGGTGTTTTTACTTGATACTTGTAGAACAGCCACTGTGACTTCCCCAAACGACGGTGGCCCGTTGATATATCCAGGCAATTAGAGGCCTGTCAGTCTCTCCAACCTAATGCAAAGCCATTGAACATGTCATAGCAGTACTCATTTATGCAGGCACAGGCAACTTAATTGATCTAGATCCCAGTCAGTTTGGTTTTGTGAAGAGCAGGTCTTGTCTCCTGAACCTAATAAATGTTTTTGTAAATTTTACAGAAGCTCTGGACAGTAGTCACTCAGTGCAAACTACTTATTTTGAACTGGTGAAAGCTTTTGATGCTTATAGGATCATAGGAGGTTACTAGGTTAATGGCCCTGGGGCCCTTCCAAGCCTAGCCAAGAGGTTATCCCCCCAAAAAAAACCTCAGTCAGCACCTGTCAGTGAGGGACACAGGTGAAACCCCTGGGACAAATTTGTGGTTTCCCATCCACACATCAAGGTTACTCTTGAAGAGGGTCAGTGAGGTGCTCTGTGTGACGTGTATGGGAAGTCTATTCCAGACACTGGGCAGCCTCTAGGAGACAAACCTGTCTTTCCAGCAGGTTTTGTTGATGTTGCATATTAGATTCAAGCCTTTTGAGTGGGTAGTGCATGAGGAGTTAGACTTATGGATATGGAGCATCTCTAGTAGGTAGGGTCCAAGATTGCCTTGTAGGCAAGACACAGATCACCCCTGAGCAATCTGTATGACACAGAGTAGAATGATAGTGATTTCAGACCATCTGTATAGGACAGGTGTTGGAGGCCATAGATTCTTTTTGTGACGTATTTCATTGGCCTTTCCAGTTGATGCAGATGTTTTGAGAGGTACATCCCAAACGGGGTGTTATACTCAATTATTGGTCTAATAAGGGAGGAGTACAGAGAGGTAATAACCTCCTGTTTTCTAGATGCAATCCTTTTACTTATGATATGAACCAAGTAAAAGGCTTTTCTGACCATTGCCGGTACATGATGGTCGAATGTGAGGCTGTTATCAACCTGAGTGCCCAGGTCTCTCATCACAGGTTGTGTGCTTAGGGGGTTGCCGTTGAAGTGATAATCAATAGGGGTCGTGTTTTTGCTGAATGGTATGATAATACTTTTTTTTGCATTTAGCTTGAAGCCATGACTTTGGCACCAGTCATTAGTTGCTGTGAGACCCTCTTGCAGTATGTTAACATCATTTAGCGAGTCAATGATAGCACCCAACTTACACTCGTCTGCAAACTTGGTCAGCCACAGGCCCTTTGTCTTTGCCTGGACCTCTGAGAAATAGATGCCAAACAGTAGTAGTCCCAGGACAGATCCCTGGGGAACTCCACTAGTGGCAGGTCTGCTATCGCAGGTGGAGGTGCCTATTTTGACTTTGAGGGTCCTGTCAGTGAGCCAGTTGGCCACCCACCTGATGAGATAGGAATTTACTCCAGGTTGTGTTAGCTTTTCGATGATGCCTGAGTGGGGGATTGTGTCAAAGGCCTTGGCCTAGTCAAGGTAAGCTGTATGTTCTGACTTTCCCTCAACCAGGGTCTTGGTGACAGTCTCAAAGAAGTCAACCAGGCTCGGCAGGCAAGATCTGCCCTTGACGAATCTGAACTAGGTGGGGTTAAGTGCTTGGAGATTGCCTATGCCCTTGTTTATGAGATGAGATAATACGCTCCATGGCTTTACAGATCAGACTTGTCAAGCTAATGGGGTGATAGTTTCCAGGGTCAGTAGTGGTGCCACCTTTGTACAAGGGGATGACAATGGCATTTCTCCACTCTGCTGGAATGAAGCCAGTACTTAGGCTGTGGTTGAATAGGGTGCTCAATGGAGAAGCCATTTCTTGCTGGAGATAGTATCCCAGGATGTATTCTGCACTACCAGATCCCATGGAAGCTATGTTCTTTGCCTTGGATAAGGCCTGTAACACTATCTACGGAGATGTGAGGTGCGGGACAAGTATGGGGATGTCGAAAGGGCCTCTGAGAGGGGACAGGAGGGTAAAGTTTGCTCTGAACCTATCTGCTAGCAGGGCTAAGTCAACAGGATCAGTGTAAGCGATACTGTTAAGTACTAATACGGAACAAACTTGGGCGTTGCCATGGAGGTTCCTGACATAACTGAAGACGACCTTATGGTTTACCTTTGTTATGGAGGCTAGTTTCAGTTCATAATTTGCCTTGGAGGTTTTCACTAGTGATCTAATTTGCTTGTTGAGGCTAAGGAGTGAGTTTTTCCAATTTGGAATTTGTTCCCTTTTACCCTTGGACAACAGTTTCTTCCTTTTGTTGTAAAGCCTGTTGATAGAGGATGCCCACCAAACAGGTTTGTTTCCTTGAGGAGCAGGTTTTAGTTCTACTGGGTATGGCTGAGTCCATGCAGTTGTACAGATGCTTGTATACTGCATTGGCATACTGTTCAGTTGTCTGCATCCTCCTCTGAGGTGGGGGGTGGTGGTGGTGTGAAGCCACAGATACCCTCCCTTAGGAAGGTTGTAGTCTGCTTTTGAGAAGTTTTTTAGCTTGATTATGGCCGGGGTGGAGGTTGGGTGACAGAGAAACTTCGAATGAGACAGTCCGATGATCAGGGAAGAACATACTATTGAAGTGGTGCATCGGTCACCCATGTTGGTAAGAACCATTACCAGAATGTTATCTCCTCTTGTGGGGGATGAGACGAGTAGGTCTAGTGCATTAGAATTGATGAAGTCAAGGAATCATTGAGTGTGTGCATTAGTGCAAGAATAGTTCACCCAGTCTATGGTGGGGTAGTTGAAGTCACCAAGGATCAGGGTATTAGGGGGTACCTTGATGGAGTCAGGTAGATCCAGGTAAGAGGAGTAGGAGTCCTGAGTCTTGGGGGAGGGTCTATAGCTAGCTATAACTTTAATGTGTGTCTTGCCAAATGTCAGTTGTACCTGGAGTAGTTCCAGTGCGTCATGCTGGCAAACCAGTCTGGAGGTGTGCCTCTCCTTAATGAAGATAGAGACACCACCACTCTTAGTCTTCCCAACCTCATTTTGGGGTTGGAATGTGTGGAATGAGGTATAGCCTGGTAAGGCAGGGGTGTTCTCCGCAGCCCTGAACCAAGTTTCTGTGACCGCACAGACATCAGCATCTTCCAGTGCACGGAGGGCCTCCAGTGAGTCCATTTTCAGGTTAAGGCTCCTAGTGTTAAGCAAAATGACTCTCAATTTACATTTTAACAGATCTTTTAAGTTGAAAGGTTTGTCTTTGGGACATTGCCTAAAAAAGGCACAATGGGGGAGGTGAGAATCTTGGGCAGGATTCGGAAACCCAATGGTGACAGGTGAAGGCCATCTCTGGCGAAGCATCGAGGCCTGTCGACCATGTCATCCCAGGCAGACAGATACTGGATCCCCTTGGAATTACCTCTACTAACATTAACAAATGTGGGTTATTGTATGGTGCTCAGCATACTTTCTACAGTGCCTTTAGCACAATGGCTGTTGGCCAAAATTCACCAACGTACACCACAATATGAATGCTTGCTAACTGGTGGGCTCTTTACGGACATTACAATAGCATTTGAAACCATAAACTGTGACGTCTTATTTCTCACATTTAGGAAACAACTTTGGGAACAATCCTCTTAAGATGACTTCAGAACCAGTTTTAAGACCGAACTTTCATATGTACTTAATCACATCTTCTCTAAGAGAGGCACACTAAATATTGGTGTGCCTCAAAGTTCAGTGCTTGGTCTTGCACTCTTTTCTTTGCTCAAGAATGATAAAACACGTGACCTTCCCTCCTTGAATATAACTATATACACAGAAAATCTCTTAACTGAATCAAATACATTCGTATAGCCTGACGACACAAACTAGCTTCATAACTCTGTGCATATCCAGTGTTACACAGCAAACATACCTTAATCTTACACTAGATCCTTCTTTGACTTTTATCTAACACAACAGCAAGGAATGTCTTCAGGCCAGAACTTTAATATGGTTTACCACTGTTAGTCCTGCAGTCTGGGACAAATGATCAAAAACTCCACGCTCTGAAAAACAAGCTAAGTAGAACTGCACTCCAACAAACACATACACATCATTGTACTTTAAGAAATTGAACTGGTTGCCAGTTCAAGATAAGGCCACACAGTCAGCTCATCCTTGTTTAAAATAGTCTCAAGACAAGAATGTCTCCAACTTAAATCAAAACTGCAGACTACAGCTATAATGTCAGAGAAAGCCATGATAAACCCATCATCCCAGTCAGACCCGGGTTTAAAACCAACAGATAAAAAGAAAAAAGCACTATTCAGACCTGAACCATCTGTCTGGAGCCAATTATCCTTTGAGATAAGAAAGGATCAGACACAGAAATCATTTAAAGACAAACTTAAGAAGCATTTACTCAACAAATCAACATGTGCTTTCTTTATCAAAGGGAAAACTAAAAACTGTATAATTTTCCTCTTTGCATGCACCATTTGTACTCATTACCTGCACAGATTTATGTTTGTATGTTCCGATGTTAAGTACATTTTGCCATTGGAGCTTGCGATTTCTGTATACTTTCATACTTTTGAAAACATTGCTGAAACTCTGTATATTTTGGTTCTTTTGTACATGTTATTATGTATTAGGATGCTTTATCTGTAATTTATATTTTTTCTATGGTTTTTGCTTCTATGAGCCCAGGTCAATAAACTAGTCCACTTACCCAGATAACATTAATAAATAGTACAGCAGTAAGTGTCAGTGCTATCATAATATTGGAGCAGTGGCACATTTGTTGGACTCTGCTTTGGCTACCCTATGATCATCTGGATCTCTTGACCTGCAAGCTATCGTAGTTAGCAGGATGTGCCTGGAAGGTCAGTCAGTCCAAGGGGCTCCAGAGATGGATGAGCATAGTACCATTTATCCCTCAAGTCAGACAGTGTTTCATAGTAAAAACAAATTGTTAGATCTTAAAACTTCCAGTTTAAGTGGCTCCCCTCCTTCTGTCCCCACTTGTGACCCTGGGGATTGCGTTTTGCATTAAATATTTTACTTTAGAGTAGAAGTGCACAATGCCTCCCCTACACAAGTGCACATTCCCGTGCACTTGCACACCAAAGGCTACTTGGAGGACTGCACGCATATCCCCATGTTACAAACATGCCTGTCCTTACTTCAAACAGCTGCTACATCCTGCGACCTTGCTCTGTCCCCTTGCTCAGTGAAGATTTCTTAAATACACTACAGGGCTTCTAAAGCATAGACACTGTGGCTCTGGGTTATCTGTGCAGCTAGCGACCCAAGTTCAGGATCAGACTCAGACTGCTGGCAAGGTAGACCTGTGAAGGGGGACAGGATGAAGCGGTGGATGGCCATCTCTCTTATACTGGGGGGAGGGGGGTAGGTTTAGACAGGGATCACTACCTGTGTAATCTCCAATTGAGACCAAGGACCTCCCATGCCCCAAGTTCCCCCATGCTGGTATTGTAAAAAAAAAAATTAGACAAACTTAATGTAACCCCATGTTGCCTTTTGGATTGCATATTGGCTATCCAACAGATTCCAGGTTGTGAAATTTGCTTGTACCCATGCTGAACAGAAAATTGTAACTATTAGGTTCCTCAGGGAACAGTGCTTGGGTCCCCATGCTCTTTATCATTTTATTTTGCAGTCATTCTATCCCATGTCCCAGATATGTGGTTGACCGAGTTTGCTGATGCGTGCCTGTTGGATGCTGTTATCTGCTCATCCACTGTTACTAAACAGCTCCAGCTAAGACTGGAATGTGCATGTACCTATTGCCTGAATGTGGTCTCAAGTTAAATGCAAAAAAGTGCTGTGTAGTAGCATTTGGTTAAAAAAAAAAACTGTTCCCACCTCATATATTTAAATGATACTCCTCTTCAGACAGATAATGTCTATGGAAGCTTGAGGTATTTATGTGGATAATTCTCTCCCATACGGCCAGGATGTTTCCACTATAGTCAGGGAATCCTGTCTTGTCTGGGTAGTTTCCAGTGAAATATCTTTAAGTTGCAGAGAAGGCATTCTGTCCCTGTACTCTTCTCTTACCAGATGTATCATTTAATACAATGCCCCCATTATTTATACATTGAAGCATACTGTTTAACCAGAAATGGTTTACCAAGAAAATCAAATGCCTTAAATCTTTAACTCTCCCAGTAGATTAGCACAACTGTCATTATACGCAGTAGCCTGCAGGCTGCTCTGAGGTGACCTTTGACTGACTTGCTTTTCAAGCTATGAAAGACCTAATCCGATTTGACCTTCTCTTTGCAAAACCAGTGGCTCTGGAAATAGCCAGACTACGGACAAG